>NC_137471.1:111999514-112171266 GCF_964235325.1 Thermobia domestica | reverse complement strand
AGCAAGACTTCAATTTACTTTTGTGCCATTTATGTTCTAGTTCAACCCATAAGTACCCATGTATTCGGTAAAATAGTGACATGAAAACATAATAAAAACAACTGAGATTAGTATCGAATCCATACTTTTCGGTGACTAAATTCATTGTTAATACCAATGAATTTCTTCTTATACCAAGTATGGTTGTACGTCTAGCTCAAATGAGTACTATTGGTTAGTGAGAATTAGTTAACCTGTAAAACGAATAAGAAACGATGTCATTTGTGTGGCGTCGAATGTTATGAAAATAAAACGTCTCAAATAACATATTGTCAACCTACTAATGCTACGATTATACATGAATGAGCTTACAAGTTGGTTTTGATGTTAGTGTGACAGCATCAAAGGCGTTGCTGCCACGGATAAAATATTTTAATGTGTGTGTGTGAAAAAATGTATATTCCATCGTACCTCCTGGAAACTCTGAAGCAAAATTTTCGAAAACTGACACATATATTATTGACAATCCAGGATAAAAGTATTGTGAAAATAAGGTACCCAATATATTAAAATTGAAAGGTATAGCATGTAAAATTAATGTAAAATTAGTCTTCGTACTATATTGTACTTACAAGGAGGGTGTCCGAAGTGTAAATCTCAGATTTCAAAAAGGTTTGTACGGATCGTTAGGAGGGCTCATAGAATAAAGATCAGCACAACAAATTTCGGCGGAACCCCATATTTGGGTGGGCAGTGCCCCTTTTCGATTTTCGGCTTTCGTAGTAAAAATCGGCCTTTTGATTCGAAAATTAAATTATTGTTGTCGACAATCGTTATCATTCATCCTCATTTGCGTAAAGATACTACAATTGTGGGTCAGGGATCCCTATGTGTGTGGTGGGTCCGCCTCACAAATGTGATACATGTTCCCGATTCATTTTGACAAGCTGAATTCAAATATATCATTTTAAAAGTTATTTGTGGAGCCCATGTGCGGCACAGGTCTCTACCTAGTTTCTGGGATGCTGAATGACAAGTTGAAAGAGAACTGAAGGGCTTGAAATAGAAGTTTAGCAGAATCAGTGCTTATTGTATGGATTGAAGCCAAAAGAGATTTTATGCCTGTACATGACATGGATGTTCGGAAATGGGCAACTGAAAAGGCGAAAGAAATTAATCTTGAAAACTTTAAGGGTCCCAAAAGTTGATTCACCCGTTTAAACGGAAACACAATATTGTGTGGCGAGAAATAACAAAATTCGTGTCGCGAACAGACGTTGACACTTCAGAACAAATAGAAACTTCGACCATACCTTTCCAGCTAGAAGTCAGGCATACGTTACCGTAATTCGATATAGACAATACTTACAATTCCGATTAAAGTGTTTTTGCAATGGAACTACACTATAATCGTATGTTAGGCATACAAGGTCAGAAAAAAGTAGAAGCTTCTGCACAATCCAAAAATGCCTTATCTTATAGCTATACAATAATACCCCTTATGTCTGCAAATGGAAAATTTGTTTGGCCACTATATATTGTATTCCCAGAACCGACAGGAAAATTTGGAGCACAGGTCAAGAAAACTTTATTCCAGCCCCCAAATGTTAAGGCTTCTGCATCAAAATCATAAAAGATGTGTAAGCTGAATTTGGAGGAGTGAATCCGTGACATTTTAGTTCCTAACATAGGGGACAAAAGTGTCTTGCTCGTAGATTCATGATCGTCTTTTAACGAGAAAGAGACGCAGCAACACATTACGGACGAAAAAGTGCTATGTAAACAGATTCCACCGGGAGAGACTTGGGCTGTACAACCACTGGATATTTGGGGCTTTTGAATATGGAAGAAATTTGTACGGAAAATGAGAGATTTCGTAATTTTACACCAAATTGATATACAACTTCACAACGTAACAACATTATAAAATTGCAATCGCGTTTATGAACAACTATCATCGCCAAGGTACCATGATGTGTTCAAATATAGTCGGTATAAATCCGGATATGTAGATGCGAGGCCGCCAGAATTTGTTAATCCTGTGAGTTTCTCATTTTCCTTAAGCGACACTATCATATGTGATGAGTGCGAAGATATAACACTCCTGAAATGTAGTTGGTGCTGCAAAAGTCTTTCCGCGGAACACTTTTTCGAACCGTCTCATTTCTGTAAAACATACAATACATAAAATATGCACGAATTCTGCCAAACTTCAGCCCTTCAGTTCTATTTCAAGCCCTTCAGTTGTCTTTCAACTTGTGATTCGGTATCCCAGTAACTAGGTAGAGACCTGTGCCGCACGTGTGCTCCTCAAAAACTTTTAATGACATATTTGATTTCAGCTCGTCAAAATGAAGGAGCAACATGTATCACACTTGTAAGGGGGGCCCAAGTGGCGGATCTAGGCCGGGGCCGGGGGAAAGCCCCCACTTTTTTAGTGACAAAAATAATTGAATCTATTATTTATATATTCTTGAAAGTTAATAGTAAATTCATGATATAGTATCATAGCCTGGTGTAGGCCTCCCCCATTTTTTACCTTCTAGATCCGCCACTGGGGACCACCCCACACACACAGAGATCCTCGACCCACAATTGAAGTATCTCTACCCAATTGCAGACGAATGATAACGATTGTCGACAACAATAAGTCAATTTTCAAATCAAAAGGCCGATTTTTACTACGAAAGCCGAAAATCGAAAAGGGGCACTGCCCCACCCACATATGGGGTTCCGCCGAAATTTGTTGTGCTGATCTTTATTCCATGAGCCTCCCTAACGATCTGCACAAACATTTTTGAAGTCTGAGATTCACACTTCGGACACCCTCCTTATTAGATTCCTATGTAGTTGACATGAACAATGATGTCATTTACTTCCAATTTCACCCCAATCTTCAGAGGATCAGGAGATGGTAATAACGAAATATCATAAATTACTTAAGTATTTGTCGAATTCACAGTTTTTGAGTTGGAAAAGCGTTTGTAATAACTTATGAAGGAATTTTGTATCTACTCCACGATCAGCTTTTTAATTATATCAATTGCTCACCATAAGAGAACATGACAATCTCAACTGGTATATGTATTAATCCAATTTTCGCAATCGAAAAAAGTTAGGATTTATGTTTCGCATCATAAATATAATGACATATATTAAAATCATAGATCGACAGGAGAAATTGGCCGAATGTGTCAAGATTTGGAAGTGAGTCAGTGGATCGTGGATCAATTGAACATGATGTACTGCGAAAATCCACTCATCGTGACTTACCCCTAACCTGCCTCCAATTAGGATAAACTTAAGCATTCTTCTCAATCCATTGTAGACAGCGTCTTCTGAAGTTGTCAACGTTTTGCTTTCAGGACTTCAAATTTCATTGTTCAATTGCTTCCACTTCGTTTGGTGCTGCCATAGTGTATAATCGCTCGACTGGTGTGTCCTTGTAAGATGTGTGTAGCTGCAAACACTTCATTTTTCTTGTGTATTGAGTTTTTGTGTGCGAAATGGAACACGAACATAGTTATTGCGACTCAGTGTTTTTAACTTAGTATTAGCATAACGGTTTTGCAATATCGTTAGGTAAATAGCATGCTATCGTTGTAAAGTTAGGTGCAAAAAAATTGGAAACGAATATTATGATGCAGGTCACAATTATGAAACTTTTAGCAGTAGGAAGTTGATGAGAACGAACTTCACGCATTAAATTCCTTTATATATGGCAATCGCAGAGTTGGGATAATTGGTCGCTTGTAATGGCCAAAGTAGGGTATGGAGTTTCTGTGACAGTCCTCTACATTTTCTCGAAGTTTGTATTAAAGTTCGCTCTAATACCCTTGTCACATAGTCTAGTATTGCTCTTACAATGGACTTAGCACAAGTTGCGATCGCAATTGCAGTTGAGTTATGGTTTCTATGAATATGTTTGGGGTGCTGATTACAAACAAAGTATAAACAAAGTGCCAATGAAAATTACACTTGAGCTACGAAGATGTGATATGACGCGACATCATGCGTACCGAATATGATAATATGACATTAGTAATTATGTTCATCGTAAACAGTGTTCCTCTACCTAATGTAGGTATGTGCAGTGTACGCTATGATGTACAATTGACACGCCGTAGTGAAGATTACCTAGCAAAAGAGTCCCAGGCGACATCTAGGAGAACCACACAGACATGACGCATAAGGGCAAGGGACACAGTATGATAGTGACCCCGTGTATGTTGTTTCAACATTGACAGTTAATCTGTCCATGCGTTGTATTACCGGTTTCGTAGAGTGTCACGTTACTCTCACTGTTAACGCAATCGTGTGATAATGAATTCACAAACACAAAATAAAATACACAGATATTACAGTAAAGGAGACAAGTATAATTCATAATCAATCCGGTAGATAAAACGATGGCAACCAATGGTAACAATATGAATAACGGAAATACAATACACTATATTGAAGAATATGTTAATGCAGAAGAAAACTTGTAACATTGTGAAGAACGAATAGTTGATTCAGAATCTAATAATGACGAACAGTTGTTACGGAGTGATGAAAGCCAGTGGTCGGCTTATGAGACAAGCCCACTGAAGATGAAGAAGTAGGCTGACATATCTTTTCAAAATTCAACGGAGAAAATTGCATTCCAGGATTGTGAGAAAACTAAATAATTAAGCTTCAATACAGTACAGAAACAATATTGCATGGTGAAAGACATACATCATCTACGATACGATATGAGGTAGGGAAAAGGGACTCAAAACTGCAAGTGCTTGACGATTATGTACCTGAAAACTTCAGGCTAGCGAGAACTGTTCAATGTGAGAATGTTCACGACTTTCGTATTCTTGCTTGGGGTTTGGAAAAAGCCCGAGAAATAGCCCTGTCACAATTCACTGCATCTATCCATTGCTGGATTGCAAGCATTAAACTGCTACATCATCTTGGTTCATGGGCATTACAAAATGTGTTATAACTGAACCCTGAGATTCAGATGGTAAAAATGCATGAAATATTTGAAGTATTTTCCAAAAAGGTAATGAACACCATAGCCGCTGCAGATCACAAGGGGCTGTTGGTAATATATTGATGTTATTGTGTTTCCTCACACTCTATCACTAGCGTACCAAAGGACGAATGGGCCTCCCCGCAAAAATGTTAAACGTAACCCCACTTTCCACATTCGTGAGTCACGTAAAATTTACTGAGAACAGGGTTTTGACTTTCTATGTTCTATTTAGTTAGTCACTTCTTGCTCATATGCATATTATTATTATTATTATTATTATTATTATTATTATTATTATTATTATTATTATATTGTTCTATAGTTTTCGCCTATTCGCGAAAGTGTAAGACATCCGACGTTTTTAATGAGGAGTGGTCGAACTAATTTTTGTTGTTTGGTTTGATGCTGCTTTCACTGTCCTTTACATATCTTTGAAATACACTAACTACGGCAAATCGCAAAAACTCGACAAGTCGCGCTGTTTCTGAAATGAAGCTCCCATCCATTTAGTCACCCTGATATATCGTCGTCCTTTTTCATTCAAGGCACAAACACCATACTGAATAATCGGGCGAGATTCCTGTCACCGTCTGGTGCTAGGTTGTGATATGTCTCGTAGTTCTTATGTCAGCCCAATTATTTCGTTCAAGAAGTAGCGAGTGGTCATAATATTTTTGCTGGTCAGTATAAGTTTTGTTGGCTTTTAATTTAGTAAATAATCGCACAGGTGTTGTCATCTTCACTGGTAAAATGGGATATATTTGAAACATCGGATAATTTTTAATATCCTAACATTATAAAGTTTAACTTCGAAAGTGAAATGCCCTTCTTTTGTTCTGGGCCTCTGAGTGTTGCGGGCCCTGTAGGTCCTTTAGTTGCGATACAGAATTCTCTCTACTCAGAAGAATAGTGATAAATACATAGAAAAGTCAAAATTCAATCTGTCTACTTTTCGTGTAAAATACACTTCAGAAAAAATCATTTAATACTGATATTTGTAAGAAAATATTAATATTGTTTGTTTGTTTTCTGTATACAAAAAGGCATTTATTTCTCTCATATTATAGTAATAATCGAATAAAATGAGCTTCATGTGATAAACAGACCAACGAAAATCTGTCAACGTGATGCAAATGACCCTTCTCTGCAATCTGATTCCCGTTTTCCGTACAAAAACTCTTTCCCAAACTGAGGAAAGAAAATGTCTATTTTACTCTTCAACGGTTGAGGTTTTTGCCCTACAGCTGACACGCCTTGTGAAAATAGCCTCTGACTGATTGCAGATGCACGAAAAAAACTGTTGGGTTCCTCTCCGCGCCCACTTAAAGGGTGGGTACCCTGGACACATTCAAATTGAGCGCTACGATCTTTCGGTTCTTCCCAGTAGAGGTGCCACCTGTGATTGCTAACTAAAAAGTGAGCGTCTGGTCGCTAATAGGCGAAGTACTCGGAGAAGGGGGAGGGAACAGCCACCATGAATATATTTCGGAACCTATTAAATATATAAGTACATTATCATAAATGCTTTTAAATTGACTAAAGTACTACAAAGCAAGAATGGAAATATTGTATCTAGTTAAAACCATACGAAATTCCTATCGGGATATATGAGTGCGACAAATATAATGATTCCAAATTATGCAAACAAAATTTATTACACGTTTTTTAAACTTTATAGTTATTTTTTAATCTATCGCAACATTTAACATTTAACTTTAATCCGTATGACATTATTTATCTAAGTTTTCATTAGTATCTACATACTATACTATTATTGGACGTATGTGTTAAATTTATTTATCCTTTTCGTTATAAAATGAAATTTCATAGATCACAATGTGCTTCTTTGTACTTTAAGTTTGACATTTTCCTCCAATCTAACAGCACAAAGTCGAGTTGGTTAAAATTAAATTAAAATTATGTTGGTGTCTTTACTTCTAAAATCAATAGATCCACCAGACTTGATATACCCATAGCTATAGTTTTGCAGTAAGCGCTCACCTTTATTGACACTCATAGTAATTGAGTGACTCCTATAATAGATCTTGGAATTTCCTTCCCCTTATAGTCATAAATCGGTACCTTCCCTTATGAGCTGTTAAAAAAACATTGTTAGGCGATGAGATTTTAATGAAAAAAAGAAGAAGGTATTGTCAAAAAATAAAGATTTTTTCCTCTGGAACCTATGGGATACACTTTCAAATGGAGGATAATTGATAACAGCTTCAGAGCTAATAAATGCTCGTTCTTAAAATAACTAACTTCTTACAAATAACCAAGGCTTGTCCATACTGCGAACGGAATTATGTCTTTCCACGTCTGCACCATTACGATAGCAACTTGAAAAAATTAGACACTATTTTATAAGCATATATCTTCTTTCCTCAATAAGTCTTGTCCAAGTTAATTTATGTCTAAGCCGGTAGTTTAATCTTATTTCTATTACACCATTACACTATCCGTTTATAAATATTTCATAGTTATCTTCGTACTGCATTCATGTCTTAACATCTTATTTACTTTTTTTCTAGATCATATTAATTTCCTTTAACTTCTTCAATATAACAAAGTTCAGTTTAAGTTTTCCAAAGAAAATTATAATCGAAAAAGGTAAAATTGTTATAGAATTTAGATAATTTAGATTGACGACTTATGAAGCCAAATTCTCGTCATGGACTCCGGACCTGATTAAACGTCCAAATGCTGATCCACTCTTTTCTTAATGGTGCTTCTAAGGTTTTACCTTACAAAGCCATTAATAATATACTACCTTCTTTTTCTTTTGTAATGAAATGAAAACAAAAGAAACTAACTCAATGTCTCCCATTATCTTTTAGCAAACTTTGCATATGCATAATTTACTTTTGCGACAAAAGAATGCATGTCTATATATTTTATTTAAATTTACTTGTCTATCATTTCATAATAATATATCATCGGATAACTATTGACGTCGATCACAAAAAAGTGACGACTCAAGTACCATGTAATTAGTATATTATAATTGAAATTTGATTTTAACATGTCGACCGGATTCATAAATTGCTCAAGTACCATTATTATTTTCATTTTTTACAATACATTTTTTCTGTTTTCTGACATAATCATGATAAAAGGTATATTTATGAACACCCTATACATACATACATACGCACACACACATACACCACATTTATATATATGGTGTGTGTGTGTGTATGTGTGTGTGTACATACTATATGATCTCTAATGTCCCTACAGAATTCTCTGGGTACACCTAACCAATCTCTAAGGTTCTAAAAGAGTTTAAAATGTGGTTAATGAAGAATTTCAAAATTGACACAATTAAATAGTTTAATTATAAAACAACACGTATTATTATGAGTTCAGTTTTTATTCAGGTACTAATATTCTTCTTCATCCTGAAATGAAAATGGTAAGTATGCAAGAAATTTGAAACTACATAGATGTAGTGAGTCCACATATTTAAAATAGTCATGATTGTAATGGAAATGTGTCAAAGGATCACAAGAGTTAAAATTCAGAACAAAATCGATATCTAATTGAAACCACCTTTTAACTTTAATCCCTTTTACTAGCTTCACCTTGATCCTTTCCTCCTTCCAAATATCCTCAATCCTGAGTAATCCTGAAATAAATTTTAATCAAATTTACTCATCGTTTTACGTAGCTGTTGTTGTGATTCGGGATACGGTTGGATGGGTAATCATCTTAGTAATACTGTAATAGAAGTCCCTAATCAAGCGGAATGGTTAGAATCTTTTTTTTCAATGAAGCAACTCTAATCTACTAGATAAAATCATCTTTATTAGTTTGAGACAATTATCAGACCATTCCGTGGAATTTCAGCATCGGTTGTTTAAGATACAAATATCTCTGTTTATGTAAAATATAATCCAAACGATCATAATGCTGTACTTTAACCGAGCATGTTTTATTAGTGTTTCTGAACTGTTTTCTTCAGTCTTTCTGGTAGGTTTACAATTTCTACTTCTGGGTAGAGCACAGGCAATGATCATTCATGTGTCGATGCATGATTAGAAATATCTTTGAGTTTAGGTATCTGCTTATCAGGAAAATGTTTCCTAACCATAAGAACCCCGAGGTTTGTAGGTCTTTGAGGTGATATTCCAAATTTTTACCCTATAGATGAAATTAAATCCTATACTCTGACCATTCAGAAAGTCCCATAATTCAACTGTATGGTTATTTCCGGTAACAGAAGTGCACAAGTACAGCCCAAGAAAAATCTCCAAGGATTCCGCAATTTGCTATTTGACAAGACTACTCATATTTCGTTGTCGAACAAACACTAAATCCCCTTTAGAAAAAAGCCTTTCTCCTTGCTTGGCTCGATTAAGATGTTCGTGACATGTTTTAGTTTTTTTCTACGAAAATCAACCATGGCTAGTTTACGAGTCCAGTCCACAGAATCTTCTGACGAGACCACTTCTTGGACGTTGATGCCAAAATGAGTGAATAGAATAATTGTACAGAAAAGTACTGCTTGAGTTAAATGCTCTGCCTACTTTTTTATGAGACGAAGAGCACAATGTTCTAAGTGCCAGTACTAAATTTTTGTTGACGTTTTCTACCAGTGATCCCATGGTATGTGGTAATGTGACGTACAACTACATTATATATTTTCATGGCTTTTAGAAACTGTTTCGAGTGGAATACGGGAGCATGTCAGTAACAATAACAAGAACTAATATTAGCATAGGAAAATAGAGTTCTTCTAAACACCTGACTACAGCTCTTGCCTATTGAAGTACGTAACGTAAACGCCAGACAATAACGTCTATAAACATCCATTATTACTAAGCGAAACATTTTCTGAGTTTGGCCCGTGGGATAACTTCCTAAGAAATCTATGCCAACTGCATCTCGCATTGCCTTTACAGATATAGTATCCATTTGTTTGGCGGATGAGTGTTTATGAGGTTTCATACGCTAACACAAAATGCAATCACGAATGAGATTCTTAACAGATGTTCGTAATCATTTCCAATTCATATATGCTATCATTGCATTCAATGCAGATTATCCGTTATGGTACCCAAAAACCACCCTTTGGTACTGATATCATAAACCTTCAAAATTAAAAGGAAAATACTGTTGAGAATCCAGATTTTGCTCGGTATGTAGGAAACTTTATTTAGCGAAAGGGCAGTGGTTAATTTGTTCCCTTGTAATTCCGCAATTAAAAACTCAATTTAGTCGGCTTTTACCTGATGTGATACGGAGTGCCTATTCGCCATACGTAAGTCAATACACAAGTGAAATTGTTAATTTTTTCGGTACCAGTAATATCTGATTACTATGTATACTTTAACTCGGTTTTATAATCAGTAACTGTAATAATTTTTGAAGTTCGGCTCTAACAAATGGAATGGAATTATAAGGAAACGGATATTATATGCCTACTAATGGGCCGGTTGCATAAATTTCTGCATTGTGAACAAAACATTTGCATTTCCCTGGATAAATATTTCCCAATATTTGAATAATAAGTTTAACAGCTGATTACGCTGAAGCAGATTGAGGTCGTCAGCTTTCTGAACTACATAAATGCTTTGTTCATCCTAGTCTATCAGATTCAACAAAATTTAACATCACTAAAAGGGAGTACCTGCAACATACTTTAAATTGTTCCACATAATATCAAAAGTGGAAAAAGGCAAGTCGCTCACTCTGGAAGAGTAGCTTTGTTAAAAGACGGCCAAAAACAAGATGGTGGCGTAAATTATTATCCCTCAAATAGAATGCATTTTATTATATTTTTCTTTCTATTCCATGTTTTTTGATCGAGAAATCGTTTAGTCCATTATAAAACATGGTACAAATATGTTCTTTGATCATTACATAAGAATTTGAAAGCGGAAAATAAAAATTGGTATTACATTAACTAATTTCGAGAATTAAATTCCATTCTGGACAATTTGATGTTATGTCATTCACATTATTTGGTTCTTACTACTGGGCAAAGCATTTGCTCCACGTCCTAAGACATCAGCATTCTCGGAAGATTTACCTAATTCACAGGAAGATGTATCTAGGCTCTTGGACGATGACTATGAACCATTCCTAAAAGAGTATGATGAAATTGACAATTGTACCCTTTTACATACTTGCACCTTATATAATAATCACCTCAACTGCCTAAGCGCTACTGTAGTTGGAATTGGCAGGGAATTGTAGTTGGCTCAAGTAACACATCAATAATTTTCTACCTTTCCATGCCACTTGTTACGCTAGTGCAGTGATCAGTTTTTTTCTGCGAACAACCTTATTTCTTTCAGATATGGTGTACAATGTGCAAAATACTATAATTCAATGTCATTCATTTTATCTATAGCAATGGCACTCAGCGGAAATACGACACACAGTTACAGCATTGTTTTCCGAGTAGTTTTGCCTCATATCAAGCCAGTCTGAGCATCGGAGATAGTACGTCCCTTACTGACTCAATTTGTTTCCCAGTTCCAAATGCTCGAGTGCGATGAAACGCAGAGTGCGTGTAGAGCTTAACGTGTAGTCTCACTTCCATTGAACCAGAACGGAGCGCGCCCCCAGTTTTGGGATATATAAACAAACTATATCACAAACATGCGCGGCTTATGGACATTTCCATTGTAATGTTGACTCATTTTTGACAATTTTCCCCGAACTATGAAAACCATCGTTTGTATGTGGAAGTGTTAGGTCAAAATCTCTTCCCACACCAAATTGTGTGCGCGCGACATAAACGGGAAGATTGGCACCTTCTGAAACAGTTTCTTTATTGTTTTATCCATTGTGTTATGGTAAAGTTAAGCACTTTACATACAATAAAGCCAGTTAATACTTTTTAAAGTAAAATTCATTTTCCTTAAACCCGAAAACCATGTAACTGAATCGCAAAACTTTTAAAATATATATTATTTAAAATAATTCTGAAGGTTTTAAGAATTGATGCCACCATTTGGTTTCTGGTCATCATATTGGGAAAGACAGCGATTCAGGGTTGGCAGCATGCATTTTTCACTGCTCGGACTATGTTCAACGATTTTATACTATTTGCAGCTCATCCCATTTTGTGAAGTTATTTCTTCATTTTTGTTAGTCTAACTGACAGTCTATCTGTGGTATACTGTTTCCGACAAACTTTATACTGTTTATAACATAATATTTTCATGTTGTAAAGAAAATGTTCCCTAAATGATAATAATAATGTTTTGTTACTGGGACAGTGCATTCACACCTAGAATGAAATGCTCTTTCAAATCTTGGCCAATGTACAATTGAAGCGAGATGACGAATACATCAATTTGAATTGGGACTATTGTTTTTATTTTGCACTTTCATTTAAAATGACCACTATGGTCTACTAAGAGAACTTCATGTGCTGCTTGTAACCTGCGTGCAGTATTATCTTTACTGATTTCAATCCAAAATACATTCGAAATTAATGAGACATCAGCTCCCGTATCGAGTCACATTTTGACTGGAATGACATTTACTTTAGTCTCTATATAAGCGGAATAATCTCGAGCATATACTGAAAGAAATTCTTTTACTTCACTTTCTTTCTCAAGTCAGTCCTTTCGTCTCTATCGAGAGTATCATCCGACGCAAAAGTATAATTTCGAACACGTATGAAACTTGGGAAATTTTCAATAGGACTACTTTCGATGGACGCGGCCTCTCGTGCCTATGGTAATTTAGCTTCCTTGCTTATTTCTGTCAGAAGCGTGCCCACCGTCACGTTCTGGCGTATGTGCTCGCCAATTCTGACGTCGTTACGTGGGTGCGATCTATAATGCCTCTTTCAACTAATATTATTTCTATTGTTTCATCTTCGCCAATCGTTCCGGTTTCCTGAATTCTGACGTGGTTGTCTTGGACGATTGTCTGATTGTTCGTTGCCTGCCTGTTTATTGGCCAAAAGATCCTGCTCACACCCATTCTCTCGATTATTTCTCCCAATGTTAAATTGCTTCGAATTCCTGTTTTGTTGTGAATTGTTATTATGGTTATTGCTATGCCTATCATTGATTGACATATTATACTTAACTCTGACAAATTGATAATGTTGGTTCCGGTTTTCGTAATTATTTCGTTCGCGCCTAAAACCCTTTTCGTTTTGTTGTGGCGAAGATTCAGGACTTCAACGGTAGCAATGAACTGCGGAAAATCAGTGCACGGGTAAAATGCAAACATTTCCCTATACTTATATGGGTGTGTTTGTACGATGCTGGCTAATATTTTCGCTGGAAAGCTTTCCGGGTTCAAATCTCTGAACGCGCGATATTTCGTGATAGCAAATTCTGGAACTGAATTATGTAATCGAGGATCAAATGATGTATTTCTAAGAGCAGTCAGTCTGCTTACTGCAATAGCCTGAGACGGAAATGCATCCACCAAAGCATTACTGGACTGTGTGAAAGTTTAAACAAGTTCTGTGGAGTTCTGAACCACTCTAAACGCGGTTTATGTAATACACTAGGGAGGACTGGCAACACTGCATCTTCATGCACGTTTAAGAAATCTAATTTATGTTTGAGATTACGCAAATATGAGTTGTTTCCGTATCTAGCATCCCGCTGTATGTAGGCAAATCACGAATTTCTTGTATTGTGATGCGTCGGAAGGGTTTCCGCGTTTTAATGAAAAGCGAACTACTCTTTAATCTAGTTTCTGAATTATCAGAATTGTAACCTTCACTACTGTTATCTTGTTCATTATAATTCCTCAAATTTCTGCCTAAAAGTACCTGAATTTCGATAATCTTCTGACCACGCATCTGGCTAATGTTATTTTGTAAGTTACATATTTCTTGTTATAACTTAAAGACCCTACTTCTGACTTCCTAATTCCCCTCGGACCTAACAGCTGATCGTAATGGAATGTCTCGTACTTCATGTATAATAATTTTGGACAGACTGTGTCGTATGTTCCTTTAACCTATCAACTTTCGTGGTTAACTGTGTGATATTAGCGGTGTTTTCAAACCTACATTTTTAATTTCTGCAACGCCATTCTGAATATCGCTTAGACATCAACACTGCCCATGTAAACATGACATAGTCTCTCGTATGTGGGTGTTCTGTGCACTTATTTTCGCCTCCAAATCAACAATTAGATATTCGACTTCTTTTTTATGTTTGTTAACACCGAATTACAACACAGCTTCCCTATCTTTTAATTCTTTAAACCTCTCGATTTTCTTCGCGATCATGTGTAAGTTTGGCCCTGCAATTTTCAATCTCTGCCTTCCAAAACTCTAAATTTATTTTACATTCTTCTACATATTCCTGCATTTTCCCTTCCATGGCCGGTATGTGGGTTGTGATATTCGCGACAGTTTTATTAGCATGCAGAACGTCTTTGCTAAATGGTTCTAATTAATTTTCCAAATTTTCTCTTAAACTGGTAATGCATTCATCTAATTAATTGCCCATGTCTTCAGTAATATTTTTCTAAAGTTGTTTTTACTGGTCCTTAAACAAAACAATAATCATTTGCTTTAACCTTACGGGGTCTGATATTATGTCTATGTGGTTCTATTGAATGTCTCTAAAATATGTTAATCATTTCTATAAAAGTATCTAAAATGTCTCTAAATTGTAACTCATATATCTAATATATATATAAACACATTAATAAACACGCTTCACCCTTGTGATGCACAAATTATCATACGTTTTGACCTATATCTTTTCAATGCTGGTATTTAAAAGGAAATAATTTTCTCGTTTACAAGCATAGTAGGAAGTCTGCAAAAAATGTGCTATAATACTAGGGATATTTAAATATTACCTATTTACTACAGTCGCCAGTTTTCATCACAATTTAATTACCTTATTTTACTATTATCCCACATTTCGGCAAAAATTTATATATGTTATCGCTGATGTGGATGATCGCTTCTATTTACGATTATACTTAACAATCAATATTCATTAACGTGTAAATCTCCCAATCATCTCCCTCACAACCATACATATGATGTTTTGCGAACTGTCACTTAAACTTGGGAGAATTTTAGTGAGAGTTCGTACTCAAGGTGTTCGGTCTTGTTCGACCTATCTGTACGTAATAATTAACACTATATGTCGGCATTTTACCTTTTGAACTTCGTGCGATGGACAGCTCACTGCTCCTGTAAATTATTAGAAGCACATACCACAACCTACTTTCTCGCGGTAGGAAGGATTGTCAAACTCAATGTTAAATGATTACGTTGTTACCATATGGATTTAAATGATCATATTTTCAATGTAAAAAATTACCTATATTACATGTTTCTAATACTGCTTTAATAACATGATACCGCATGCACAGGAAATCACAACAAGAGATACATCAGCATTATTTCACAATATGAACTTATTATACGGCCGTGAAAATATTAAATAAACTCTATTGTCTTAACTAATTAAATCTTTTCCTTTTTTACTTTTCTTAAGATCTAACAAAGTCAAATATGCAAACTTAACTTTCGATTCAAGTGCCTTATTCGCAAATGACTTTATTTTTTAACAAATTCGTAGTAGGCGTGTTGACTATTTAATTAATCTTTGATTCTAAAACAATTGGAGAAATATAGCTCTAGCGAGAAATAATTCACTGAATATTCCTGCTGCTGTCTCAACACAAAATTGGCACTTTACTTACGGTTGCATCTAGGTAAAATTCCACAAAACAACGTGTGCTGTTGAGATGTACGATCAGACGGTATTCCACTATTTTGGTGTCCCCAACAAAAACTCTTTAAACACTAAAACTATTGACGAATGTCTTCTGCTTAGCGACCAAGAACAGTGATTTCCTCTTTATACAGTCGGAAATGAATTATGAACCAAAACGTAGAACCATGACTTAACCACCCATTCGGCCAAAATACTTGACCTAATCGTCCACTGGTTACTTTCGGAATACACTCTCCATAACTTCTCTGTTGTAGAGTTTCCGATCTCCACCGTCAGAATATTCCTTGCACAATCGTCTCCGTTGCGGAGGTATCGGTGTTTGTTGCTCGAAGCAACTTGCCCGAATAATTTCCTCTTTTCCTGGTCACCGTATGTCACTTGGCTAGCAACCCTCACTTAACATAACATTGTCCACTATTGGTTTGTTACCAAAAATTGTCAAATTCAAAATTTGTTTGAATGTCACTTAGGCAATTGGGATGATTTGCCACTTTTTCATTATCATGGGAACCGAAGGAGAAAAAGTCTCTCAACAACTTTCCGAACAAACGGTTGTTGTTCTACGTACACACCCATACAAAGATAAAGTTAATTTTGGCGTGTGTAAGTCGAAACTAACGATAAGATGGGTTTCACTGTGGTGAACTAGTGTCATTTTCATCTAAATTGGTTGGAAAAACTAATAAAATAAAAGTTTTAATTTTCTTGTTTTGATGAGCATCCCGCTGTGGAAACCAGCATCACTTTCTTTTATTTCGATTACAATTTCGATAAATCGATAAATAATTTCGATTAATGTTGCTCTTCGTTTACACTTAGTCAGAAGTCCTATTATGTTTAAAGGAGGAGAAAGACGTCTGCGCGTTTCATCCTGATTGTAAAGGTTGGCTTGGAAGTTTGAACTTGGTTTACTTTTTGGTAAGATAACAGAAGTTGAACTTAGAATTTTTTTGCATCATAACAGCAATAAATAATGCGGTCATCCTTTATGATACAGCATCTGCATGCCACGCAATACTTACATTGCAGAATTGTCAGGACTTTTGTTAGTTTCAGCAAGACTATGCCGGATTGGCGAAAAGTAATATGTCAATTTCTATTCTTCACTTGTAGTACTTATGCAACTGCGCATGGTTTAAAAATTTCCAAAAATCAGATAATGTTATACCGCTAATGAACACCGTGTCTTGTGTGTACTCCATTTTATGTAATAGTGGTGCACTTAATTTTCTTCGCTGCGTATCCTGTAATGGACTCAGTCCTGGGATAATCGTTTGCGAACGTTTCCGAACATGTATTTTACACTAGAGTAAATATCACTTACTAAGTGACCTTTATAACTGCACTCTCTACGGTTTATCATTTTGGAACTATTTGCTTGAACTATAGTCAAAACTATTCTGTTCTGAACGTTTCATAAAGTGAATGAAGCTGTCTGCATGAATGTTAGATGTGAAAACTACTAACGTGAAAAATATCTGACACAGTTAGAGTAATGTTCTAAGAAAGTACGACTTAACACGAAACAATTTTTGCTTTACGAAAATAAACTTTACTACGTCAATGATAATATTGCATATAGACTATTTTTCTTAAATGATAAACTCTAAGAATAAATACTTTTTATTTGTTGGTCGTATACTCTCAGTCAAAGGAGATGCAAATAGAAAGAAAACTCCGTTTGATATGTCTGCAAATTATTGTACCATATAACACCTAGAAAGGAGATTTTTAAGTACTTTATTGAAGATGGTTAAGTATTACACCTATAGTTCTAGTAACTTGCTTATAACGATATACCTCAATTAAAGGAAACATAAACAAATATTGTAACTGCAAACTGCAAAACACTAATTTATTGCATTTTACCTTTTGAGTTAGCGAGGCATATTAGTCCTTCCAGGTCACAATGCTTGTACTTCTCTGTAAAAAGAAAGAACAAACATTAGTTGTACATCAATTCAATTTTAATTTACTGGAAGACAATCAGAGAATATCATTTTATGTATAAGAAACTGCTTGTAATAAATGTTGTTACTCTGCACAACAACTGGTAGAGACACCCAAAAGGAACTAGTGAAATATTAGTTATTCAGCGAACTGCTTGAAAAGTATAAATACGTAATGCAATGTGCAGATCTAGGAAAATGTGTAACAAGGTTGAATCAACATTATAATAGTTGGGCGAACAATACATCAATGGCGTTACTACAATCGACACCAGTAAGATTGAAGTTGTTATAAGAGCCTAAGAAGAAATAAAATAGTGAGATTTAAACTGAACTGGAACTCCATCTGTGAACTCGATTTAAACCCGTAATAAGAATTGGTATTGAATTAACCGTACGTTGTATCTGAAGATTTAGGTATGGTAAAAGTAAGACATGTGAAGGTAATGCTCAAAAAGGAAGGGGCTTTCGAAGTTGAGCAGTTTCTTGTCAATCGGAGCAAATTAGGGAATAATGGAACTTCATAAAGATTAAATTCTCACAGAATCTCAAAGCAGAAGCTACATTACTGTATTGTACCACTTTGGAAGGGATATCCTCTTCCGGAACTAGATACAACGCTGCAATGCGAGGGTTGAAGGAGGTAGGGCTCAAATCGCAAATCTTGAAGACTGAATGTATTTTTGTTGTAGCAAGAATAGAGAATAATAACCTTAATAGTCAATTGGCTTAAACATCGAACTATGAATAAATCTGTGATATTGGCTTGAAGTGTTCACTACGAGAAAATGGAATTACCATAAGCATGTTCGCGGGTCGAAAATAGGAAGAAATCTATTGGTACAAGCGATAAGTCGTAACTCATACCTGTTAATCAATCGCCCCGGAAAGGATGAGCATTAACCTTGCTGGTCTCACGACTCTGTTTTCCGGGCTAGAAGGTAGAGAAACATGAGACACTACATTTCAAATTTTCTCAAGGGATATAGCGATCAAGATACACCGATTAAAACCTACATTTCTATCCTAGAAAGAATGAGTGTAGGACTAGCATAAATGAATAGCTCTCTTCTTCAATGAACAATATAAAATTTTATTAAAGTAAAGTAAATATATCAAGAAAAGAGGAAGAAGAAAACAGAATAGATTACAAATCTCTGAATATGTGTGCAACAGCGAAGTATTGTGACAATACTTTGAAAGGGTTTAACAAATTATTACTTCTAAGCTGTTTCAAATTTCAAGTTTAAGTAATTACAGAACAAAAGGAAAATCTAAATATCAAATTAGAACGACAAGTATTATTTTAACAATTCCAAGTATGCTAGTCATAACCGTTATTATAGGATTTAAATTATTTTAGCATTTGAAAGGTAATGACTTTTTGTTGAGAGTAATCCACTAGTTCTTTGCTTATTGAATTTGTTCCGAGGCTTTATGCCGAAAAAAGGAAGTTATAACAGAAGCGCATTTACCTGAAAACGGATGTTACAATTAGTGCAAGGTGGTTACACTTGTTGAATACTATACTGTCAATCGCACTCAACTCACTCAAACTCTGACGGATTCCGTCATTTTATCATGTCCGACTCCGTCATTCTTGACACATGTGGTGGTGTGATATTTTGGATTTTTCCACAATTCAGGATGTTTCTTTTTCACGTTCAATGACAGTAAGGAAGAAATACAGTACAAGAGTCATACGAAACTGCTTATCCGGAATCTGTTTTCTTCTACAATCAAAATAAGTGATTGTCTAAGGAGAGAGAGTGAGAAGTCGGATATTCTTGAGATGGTATCTCACTTGAACGGAAGCTTTACATCACTCCTGGTTGAAACTTTATCATATCATCATATTCAAATTTCGTTTATTGTGGCTTCGGTTAATTCGTATCGAGTCAATAATCTGGTTGTTACAAAATAGTTCACGTACGTGCCGGTTGTGCAACACAACCTTGAGTTGTATTTTTTTTGCGTTTTCCTGATTACTCAACCGATGAATTTGCGTCAGGAAAGAAACGAAGTGTTTACATAATTTCCAGGTTTGGATGAAACTAGAATTTATTGTTCACCCGACCGTTATCTCTCCATTACTCACTCTTTGACGTACAAAATGACAAACAAAAACTAAGATTGTTGTTCCTATAAGCAATGCATACGTAAGGCAAATAACACAATGATAAAGTTTGTTTTCAATAAAGTTAACAAGAATTGAACCAAAGACCTAGTAGTATATAGAATGGTCACGCAAATATAGTTTGTGACACTGCCGACGAGTCCTATGGTAATGGAGCTACTGACATATAAGCAGTATACAGTAATTGGACCAGCAGTGACAAAAATGTCTACTGAAGGTCTGCCCTTCCTTAACGGGTAGTGCATACACATTGCAATCCGAAACTAATATCATGAATTTTTCGGAAAGTGTGAGTAAGTGAATACAACTTATCTATCCTGCTCAATAATTTATTTTTCTGGAGTTTTCGAATTTGTTCACCTACATCATTTTACACCAATTACAGAATTCCCTGAAATTAATGATTTTTTTGTCTAAAGTTGATCAAATTTCTGAACTTTTGAAATATGAACCGCAAAGATTGTATATATTTCATGATATTATCAAATGAGGAATGAACAAAATCGAATCAGTCTGGTACAAGAGAGATATTGTTGAAGATGGGCATTATAAGAATAATGTAAAATATACTAATTTAAAATCGTTCAAATTTGAATTCTATATTCAGAATTTACGTAAAACTGATACGGCCACCTTTATCCGCCACGGCCACCTAAAAGTGTACTATTCTTTGAAATTATATATCCGTTTTATCCCATCAACAATACCGCCTAAAGGGCTAAAACTTTCTGTATTCAACCTAAGGGAATGAAGGCAAATCTGTAACAAACCCCTATCGATCCTGGTCTGCAAGTACTAGACGTATCGAACCTGGAGCTCACAGTGCTTGAAAACATTTACGGCAATTTCAAGGAATGTCGGGGGGAATTGCTGAACTAAAAGACTACGCGAGTTATCTTGAAGTTAACAAGATATCATTCTATATTATGTACATTTATAAGCGACAAATAAAAATTGAGTGTGCTGCGAAACAGAAAGTAACTGAAGGGGTCAAACATGTATATTGAGACTGAGTACCGGTGTAAGGCATTAACACAGAAAATTGCAGTTTTATTTAAATAATGCTAGGAGGTTGGAGTTTTATTCATATCTACAATTCTGATACACAAACGTAGACGGGAGGAAATTTACAGTATGGGATCTGGTGAATGGAAAACATCGAAGAGACCTGCAGCGCGAAACGCCGTGGGTCAGGGTCGTTCAACCTTCAACTGTTTGTGAGGAAACCCGAAATAATCCCATCTCTAACTCCTCTCCCTCTCCCTCAAGATAACAGTTGCACACTGGAAATTTGGTCAATGTAACTCAGAGTACAGCAGATTAGAAAAATGCCTCAAGAGACAGTTCCGTGCAAGTACAAACAGTCAATCTATCTAATCTTTCTTTTGACCGTGTTCAAAATAAAAATTATAAAGGTAGTGAAAGCAAAATCAAAGCGAGAAATAAACCTTTTTATTTCCAAAGTAAGAATGGTCTTAGGGACAAACAATCTGATTTTTTTACAAGTATACTATCAAATAATTATGAAATAATTGTAATTGTTGAAAGTTTGCTTTGTGGAATTTCTGGGTTGCTGATATCCTGTATTTAGATAAGATAGGAATCGTTATTTGTTATGGGAAATGGAAAGGTGGAACACTATTATTAGCGTTATTTAAAAAAACAGAATATATCATAACTATTCTGTCAGGCCTTCTTTCCATTTGGTACTAATACACAATAACACACTGAGCCTATGTAATAATATGTAAAAGAAATCAGTATCCCGTAACAGTTTCAACACAATAACTGTGTCTTCACCAGACTTCCACTCCTTCTGGCTGCGGGAAGTTGGTCATCACTTATATATACTGTCCGGAGATCAACTTTTAATTAGGCTCCGCTTCTTCACTGAAAAGTAACACTTTTGCGGCTTTCAATTTCACTTTCTAGCTGCACGTGTCCAATTAAAAGTTTACTTTCTTCTCTGGAACACTCTTTTCTATAATTATTCTTATTTTCCTTCCTTTTTCTCTTTCTTTCCTCTTTTTAATTTTTTCTTCCTTGAGCAGAATCTTCTCGCACTGACTATTAATCGAGAATCCTTTTTCTAATTCATCACCTTGTCTCCTGCCTTTATAATCTCCCTGGCTTCCTTCCATTTTCTCGCCAAAGTTCTGTTCTCTACTGCTATGACCTCTGCTCCTTCCCAACCTATCCTATGCTTTCTCTTTCTGATGTTTGCATATCGCATTGTTGTCCCTTTTCAATCTTACATAATCCTGGTGCTGTTTAATCCTTTCTTGCAATTTCTTTTTTGATTCTCCTATGTAAATTTTGTTACACTCCACGCATCCTACTATATATATTACTACCCTTTGACCTTTGTCCGCTTTTGCTTTCCTCTTCGTTCTTCTGACTAGTTCAATTATTCTGCTTCCTCCTTTCCTGTCCGTCCTAATTCCTGGTTTCCGAACCATTCTCTTTATCTTCTCGGTTTATGGAATAGAGGAAGCACTTCAGAAAATAAAAGAAGAAGAAGATAGGATCCGAATAAGCTAGTAAATACAGCAAATAACAAATCAAGAAGACAAAGAGTCTATCTCAGTGACAAAGAGAAAATGGGATTGAGAATGATAAGAACGAGACAGGATGTAGTAGTGGAACAGGCAGACAAAGGGGGAGCTATAGTTTTGATGGATAAAGTATGGTATGAAGAAAAACTTGGAGATCTGAAAGGGAGCGTTCTATGATATGAAGACGTGCCGGAAAAAGGACAAGAATAAGAGATAAAGAAAAAAGATTATAGAGGACTGCAAAAAGAAAGGGTTCAAGATGTTAGTGAGAGAAGAAGGAAAGCTGCCTAGAATGAAAGGATTTCCAAAGATCCACAAAGAAGGAGTGAATTTGAGGCCAGTACTTAACTGCAGGAATAATATGATAGAGCTGTTGGAAAGAAGCTTAAGAGGATAGCCGAGGTAGTGAGAGAAAGACAAGAAAGTAGGAGAGTAGAGAATACGCAAGAGGTTAAGAGGATGATAGATAAATTACGAACAAGAAATGTGAGCACAGTGCTATTTACCCAGGATGTTAAGAGTATCTTCCCGAGCCTTAAGAGAGAAGAAAAATGGAGAATAATAGAAGAGGAAATGGTTGAAAACAGAGTAGAAAATTGGGACAGGAAGAACGTAAGATGATATTAGTGTCATTGTGGGAGAATGGATACAGCATAATTAGAGACAGGATTGTTAAAATGAAGGAAAGCTTTAATATAGGATCTTGTTTCAGTCCAGTACTATCAGATATTATAATGAATCGATGGGAGAAGGAAACGATAGAAACAGCAGGAAAAAGACTGCTTCTTTTTCGCCGTTGTGTGGACGACTGTTTAGGAATATGCAAGGGAAAGAAAAGGCAGCTGAAGAAGTGCATAACGGACGTGGAAGATGAAAAGAAAGAAATTATACTCGAAAATAAAATAGACGTAGACAACGAGATAAACTATTTACAGAATATGAAAATAAAGAAGTCGGAAGGAAGAGAATGTACCACATCCTGGTACCAAAAAGAGTTTCCAGCGGGAGTGTATTCCCAAAAACGAAGTGATGTGGATGAGGATACAAAGAAGAATTTCATACAAAGCATGAAAGAAAGAATAGGAGACCTAAATACAAATGAAGAACAGAGGAAAACGGATTTAAAGAAGTTCTGGATACAACTAAGGATAAATTGACACAACGAAGAGGATAGAGTCAGAAGAGACATAGCAAGAGACAGAAAGAAAGAGGAAGAAGACAAGAAGAAAAAAATATTTGCAATAGAAAGCCTAGGCAAAGAAACAGACAAGATAAAGAGAATGCTTCGGAAAGCAGGAATTAGAACGTACAGGAAAGGAGGAAGAAGAATGATTGAACTAGTCAGAAGAAAGCAAGAGAAAAGCAATAGCGAACAAAGATCAAAGGGGAGTAATATATAGAGTAAGATGCGCGGAGTATAACAAAATCTACATAGGAGAAACAAAAAAATGCAAGAAAGGATTAAACAGCACCAGGATGATGTAAGACTGAAAAGGGTAACAATGCGAATACATGCATCAGAAAGAGAAAAACCACAGGACAGGGTGGGAAGGAGCAGAGGTCATAAAGTAGAGAACATAACTTTGGTGAGAAAATAGAAGGGAACCAGTTAGAAGACAAGACAGAAGATTATGAAGACAAGAGACAAGGTAATGTAATGGAGTTAAGGATTCTCTATAAATAAAGAGTGGGAGAAGATGCTGCTTAAAGAAGAAGAAATGAAAAGGAAGAAGAAAGAAAGAGAAAAATAACGAGGAAAATAAGGATAATTAGAGGAGAGAATGCATCCAGCGAAAAAAGTAAAATTTTAGTTGGACACGTGTGCAGTTAAAAGTGCAAGTGAAATTCACAAAAAGTGGCGGAGCCTAATTAAATGTTGATCTCCGGACTGTATATATAAGTGACGACCAACTCCCAGCAGCCAGAAGGAGTGGAAGTCTAATGGAGACACAATTATTGTGTTTTAACTGTTACGTGATACTTTTTTATTTATATATTTTCACATAGCCTTGCTCAGTGAGTTATTGTGTATTAGAATATTTCATGTTCACTGGGATGACTACGGATTTAATTCTAATCTAAGAAAAGAACTTGTGACAAGTAGTGTACCTATGTACGTTTTTGGACCTTATAAACGACCCGATTCCAATTTAATAATTAAAGAAATTTTTGCGAAATTGCGCAGTAGGGAGCAATATGGATACTTTAATCTTCCCGAATTAAATTCGAGATTTTCCTTTTCGAATTCATATGTCTTTTCAACTTTATAAGTTTTTTTGACCTACATTCGATTAACAATGTACAGAATGAGAGTGGTCGCTACGTTGGACTTCTTAATCCGTAATGTTGACGAAGCCCCTATTGAAACAGTACAGCAGCTTTTGATTTCTGAGAACAGGCATCATCCTGAAGTGGAAGGCTTATTGTATATGAAACAACCATCAATAACGGATAAATTGCAAAACAGTTTGCAAGGTTGTATCTTTGGGATGGCAAACTTTACTAACATGTACAATATATTACTGAAGGCTAACTGGGACTTCGTTAAATATCTGAACGATATTGACAGGATTGTTGATAATTTCTATTAAATTGTTTATAATGATATGCGTGACTCACAGCATGCGTGCTCCCGTTAAGAATTTAAAAAAATATCCCGGTTGCTTTACGTCCAATATCTTTTTTTTAAATATTAGGAAGTCCTACCACTGTATCAAAATGGAGAAACCGTTTAGCTGAAGTTTCATATTACAAATGGGAATTTTGCAAATTCCGAACAGAATTCAAAACAGAAAGAGAGGTCGCTTATACATCTTTAGTTTCTGAATTGGAACAGGTGGTAGAGAGGGACCTAGTCCATTCTGGAATTTTATAAAAAGTCAAATTAGACATCTTTCTTCAGGCTTCCTTATGTATAATGGTAACTAATTGAAACACTACAACGATATTATAGAATAATTTGTTTGGTATTTTAGTTGATTCTAAAGTAATGGTAGAGGGCATTATTACACAAATAGTTTCATGCGTTATGTGACAGCTTAGGCAACATTAATCTTGTCTATGACGTCGTTTTGGATATTCTTGTTTATCAAACGAAATGAAAACCGAACTATCTTTCTGACTACAAAGAAAACTCATTGCATTTCTTTTCTCATTTGGTCATTTTCTCTCTATATTACTTTTACTGTATTTTCATCAGATTATGAACTTATTTATGAACTTCGTGGTAATAATAAATCTGTTTTAATCATAATTTTGATGACGTAGGGGAAGTATTCTACTTTGATGAAGTTAGTGTTACATTATTATATGTGAGTGTAATTTGATGTTACTTTCAAGATATGCCAATAAGCCAACGAAAATTAGTTCAGGACAAGAAAGACCGAATGTTCGATGAATCCGAAAGATAATTACTTTAGAGAAGTTGTGTCTCAGTGGCTTGCCGAAGGAGTTTTACATTCAGTGGAATCCTGAAGATAGACATGAGGACAACGATGCAGAAGGATACTTCCTAAACTCACAGCATACGTAGTTCAAGTGAAATCGAATTTCCTAATGAAAACGAAACTTGTTTTCGGATTCAGAAGCAGGTGAAGAAGGTATTATAACCGAAAGAGACTGTGCAGTATACTTATTTCTGTACACCTCAAATCAGAGTCATCAACACAATATATTTTACACACACGTGACCTCAGAAAAGCTACTGCACTGGGCACAATTGAGTGTTTTATAAAGAAAAATATGTTTGATGAAATTTTGATATTACACAAGGTATGTTTGATATTGCAAAAATCTTGAAGGGAGAAGCATAGCTTTAGAAAAAGGGAAGAGATAGGATCATGTTACTTCTACGGAGTTACATGTAAATAGTTAGAAGAATTCTGTACTTCTTACGATAAATATGACCAAAACATGTTGTTAACATGAGTGTGGATATGTCATAATTGTATTAGTACTACTTGCAGATAATGCCTTATGTTCCAATAATACAAACATGCATTTATAATTACCTGCACTGAGATACCCGGAGTGGGTCTCCTAGACCCTACCTATGTGAATGTGTAAAGTTTTTTGAGTATGAGTTCTATGGTTTAAGACTGTGTAAAAGTGTCAACAGACTTATGCAATATTAAGAAGGGGTGTGATAATAACAAGATCAAGTTTAGCGTGGAGAAATGCAATACACTTTCCTATACCCGCAAAGAAAAATCATTTATTACAACTATTCAATTGGAGGAACTGTTTTAGAGACACTTAACTTAGTTAAATATCAAGGAGTGATTTTTCACAATAAGTTAAATTTTACTTATCATGTTGAAATAATTATTAATACTGCATACAGAAATATTGGCTTTATTATGAGAATAGGTAAAGAGTTTCAAAACGATGGTACATTAGTGAAATTCTACCTCTCTTTTGTGAGATAGCAAATAGAATACGCGACTCTGTCTTGGTCAAGAGAAACACTAAAACACGTAGATATGATTTGAAGGAGACACAAAATTCATGATTTACTTGCTTATAAAAAGTCTGCCATGTATCCAAATTATGACTCATATTCAGAAATAATACAAAAGCCCTTATATACACAGTTTGAAACAACGGAGAGAACATACGGTGTTTTATTTTTACACAAAAGCTATATGTTAAAATTGACTATCTCGATCTATTTCAAAGGTACAGTCCGCCGAAAAAATCTGTAACATAAGCATGTAAGTTGATTGTGGAACAATGAAGTCTTTTGCTCCAAAATATGTGTGCAGTTGAGGATGGCGATGCTTCTCTTGGCCTGGTATGAGCCAGTTAGTTTTAGGTAGGATCCCTGCGTTGTTACGCGAATCTTCACAATAAACATACGTACTAATGTTGCATGTTTTTCGCTGTACTGTACGATTGCATGTCCCTTCACGTAAAACTTGAGTAGAAAGTAGGAGTAAATTTTATTGGAAAAAAGAACAAATACCCTCCCTAAGTCTTCTATACGAAGGATGAGTGCTTCCTACAATGCAAATGAAAGGAAATTTGTTAGTGATGTTCTTGGAATACCGGAGAGAGTATATTAGAATAAACTTAAAAATAGATGTGATAATGAACATGTACAAATGCATTATATATATATATATATATATATATATATATATATATATATATATATATATATATATATATATGTGTGTGTGTGTGTGTGTGTGTGTGTAATTGTAGGTAAAAGCATTTCTAAGGGACAACATGGTAAACAGGCCTAGAGCCTGTTGTGTTGAATAAATAAATAAATAACAAATGTCGGTATCAAGTAGTAGAAACATGTCCCCCAATTCTGCTCAATCAAAGAGCGTTGATTGTACATTTCCCAACGTTCCCATATTCCAATGTTCCAATACGCTCACACAATATCTATTTTTAAATGATACTTCGACGTCAGATACTGGGCTTCGTGTTTGCCTTTCTTACTACTTATTATTCTATATTTTTCCCGTTGTTTGATCTGAGAATACCAAGGATCTCTCTCCGCATCTGTTTACTGCTAGTGTATGTTATACTGAGTAAATAAATAAAACCTGTTAGTATGAAATAGTAGGATATTCTTTTGTTTAGCATATTGAGTGAATAGACTGAGCTTCAACTATATGTGTGAAAGTTACAAAGAAATATGTGCCCCGAAATGAAAATATTGAAAAGAAATTTTCTGATTGTAGTAACACAAACCACACGAAATAAAAAGTATCTAGGGAAATAAGATGCCTTCGGGCGGTACGTGCTATTCTATGGAGCTTAAAAAAAATAGAGCATGTTAAACGAGTAAGAATATAACATGGAAAGATATTAACTTTAGCAAAATGAATAATGATCCTCAGTGTATTTTATTGGAACTTGTTCCATTTAAAAAATCCTTGTTCATTTTTGAAGTTGAAGCATCTGCATTTGAATATAAAACTTAAAAACAGGACAAGTCGGTTTTATATGAACATGCAGTATTTCGCATAACAATAGTTTTCCGACCCCTTTTAGTAACAATTACAGTTTTATCAAAAATTTTGAAAAAATCCGAAAGTTATTTGAAAATGTAGACCTTTTTTGCTTTTAACCGATTTTGAATCTTACTCGGAAAATGTAGAGATAAGTATACGCCAATATGGGATGAAAAAATTCAGTATGCAAACATTTCAAATATATTTCGGAGTGATGTATAGATATATAAGAATGCTCGCTGAAACCCCAGTTTCGATGACTTTTTAGACTATTTTGTCTTTCTCATTATTTTTTCTCTGGCTTATAAGAAATTTGCAGAAGAAGATTTATAGGAACTTAAGCTTAGTGGAAATAGATTAGTTGAATTGGATGGGCCAGCATAGTATATGATTAAAGTAGGAAGTGTAATTCGATTGCCATAGGCACGGAAATGCGGATTGTATAAGACAAGTTTTCATCTTCTTAGCACATTGAGGAACTTAGTTGAGAAAACAATCGTTTAATAGTTGAGAATCAAGAAAGTCTACTACGTAGCTGACATGAAATTAATACAAAATCCAGCTTTGTTTGGCTTATAGCGGAAACCTGAATTGTGTATCATCCTTTTTACATTTTTCTTACTTATAGCAGATTTATAAATTTAGCCTCAGAATGAAACTTATCTCACATGAAAAAAAATATATCACTGAATAGGAGTGTCGTGCTCATATTATAAGGAATTCATGACGGGCTCGCGAGTATCAAAAAATATGTTTTTTAAGTTTGACCATATTTTCGAAAACGTAGGCGCAACGCAACTTAGTAACCAGTTGCGAAGTAAGAGAGGAAGAATAAAGGTAGTATTATCATCAGAGTAATGTGATTTACTATTTTATAAGAATATACATGAAATCCTCATTTTTCGTTCATTTTTACAATTTATATTTTTAGTCTAGTTATGAGGAACTTTTTTTCAAAACAGCACTGAGCTAGACGCAATAGAGAGAATGAACTAAGTAGGAAATTCAACGTTCGATAGAATGGGAATTTTAACAATATTCGATGTTTAACGATAATCTGAACTGCTTATGACATTTTATATATTTTCCAATACTTTTGCTGACATTATGATTTTAACACAAAAAATAGTGACAGAGTTCAAAAACAATAAAAAGTACTAAATTTAAAAACAGAATAAATAATGTATCAATTTAATAATAATTACGGCCATACACAACTGTTTAAATACCCTAAATATATATGGCCAAATTAGCATTTTTCTACGTTTTCAGTAAGTTTGCGAAAGTCTTTAGTCGATGTTTCGGCAGATAGGCACGTATTTGAAGGCAGAGTAGTTTCAGGATTATTTTCGAAATCAGTAGAATTTCATGCTATGTAGTGAAAATGTGATTGCGTGCGATACTTTTACAGATTTTGACAGTTTGGTAAACAATCTAGGTGTCGAACATGAAATGGAATGTTCAACACAAACCTGAAACTAAATATTAATATGCATTCTTTCTCTTATCAGTTCAGTATGACAATTAAGTTTATCGGGCATTTAATGTACCGATATTTCCAGTACAAAATTTAACAAAAGAGAAAAAAGTAAAATTTGTCAATGGTGTAAGACAAAATATAAATATTAAGTAATGTGAAAGACGAAACGCTTGCCAAGCAATGAATTTCGTGTAGTGGTTAAGACCCTACAATAGAAATTAAATTGAAGTCAGTAAAAATTCACTGAAATAATATATTTTTTTTCTGTTAGTAATGCATACAACAAGTGAGAGGTAGTATTAGTAATGGGTAAATTCCCGGGAAGATTCCCAAAATGGGAATTTATCCGGGAATTTGTGTTTAATCAGTAAGAAAATTGCATTCTATTACTATTTTTTATTATGATTTTACAGTTGAATTAATTTTTATATCACAGCATAGTATTACTGTTGTCCACAGAGGACTCTTTAAAAAGTATATTCTTAACGGTAGTATGTTACGTTATTAACACTTTGTTACAATTTGAGAGTACGCATAAATGTGTATTTATTTACAATATGTTATATCAATTAAATACTTGTGAAAAATTATATAGTAAGACCTAATACTTTTAAACCACTAAACAGTTTAAATTTATATGTAAGTGGATTTGCTCAACTTGACTCTATTAACGATATTATAAACGCATTAAATTTATAAATGTTATAAACCAATTAGTTTGGGTAAATGCTATAAGATACATGTCTCATCAATTTATCAACATTTGCGCATACAGACGTTAATTCACATGTAAAAGAAGTAAGAGTACCTCTTCAGAAATTCGAGTCAGAGAGAGGAGACAGACCGACGTCTATTGCTAATGGTGGTTCAGGGTTTATTAATAGTACTTCATCTCTATTTCAACATAATTCTAAATTACTTTGCAAAATGGTTCCTTTTCATCATTTGTAAAATAGTACTTTTGCACCTTCATTTTTGCGATATTCTATTCCGATGCGGGTGTTTTGTGGTTTCATGCGTTAAACTACGTCACCAAAATTAAATTCAGACAGCATTGCAGAGCGAGCGTTAGCGAATGAAGGCGGGTTAGAGTCCGGCATGGCACGTTGATTTTTATCTTCGTTACCAACAATTCACTTTCTTTTCTCACATAAATCAATTCCACTCGCCTTTCCGTTTTGTATAAATCCCTTACTGCCCTACAAAAATTGTGTTCGATACTTTCGTGACTACTTTAACATCTCTATCAACTCATTTCGTCCGTAAAACATCCTACTTTTCACTAGTTTTGGCTCCTCAATACTAAATTACCTTACATTTTAGTTCAAATGGAAATTTAACTTAAAAACTCATATTATTAGTTATATAAAGTACCGTCAAATAATATTAAATTTTTTAACCTCCAAATTCTTTAAAACACAGAAGTAAATCATAATATATTAAAATAAAGTAATTAGTCATATGGGTCTTATAATTTGGAAGATAAAGTAGAGAAATTGAAATAAATTCCTTCCCGGGAATTTATAGGCCAGGGAAAAAACCGGGAATATTCCCATGTTTAAATTCCTTCCCACCGGGAATATTCCCACTGCCCATCACTAGGTAGTATTAACAGTTTAATATGTTACGTGAAAACGAGGTAAAAATTAAAATTACATTTACTAGAGAAGTGAAACAACGAAAACGAGGAAGCAAGCATATCGAATCAGAGGTATTTTCAGAAAACCGAAATGTTCATGAATTTCGCACATATGCGTACCTCCAATATTAAAATTTCTTCAAAAATATGAATGTTTCAGAGATCGCCGTATCAAAAATACCGCAAAATTTCTATTAACTTATACTGATCATCACCCTCTGACCCAAAAAACACCTCCTCTTCGAAAGTTCATCTCTCTCTCTCTATCTGTCTACCTCTTTCCTTCTGCAGTATCTATCTATCTATCTATCTATATCTATATATATTGGTTGTTTTGAACTCAATAACTGCTGTAACTTTCAGCGGATTCAGACCAATTAGGCGCAAACATAAATTGTTAAAATATCTTGGAGGAGTTCGTTATCGAGGTTAATCAGATTTAAATGTTCAAAATCGCAGGCTTTTAAACTTTTATAGAATTCCAAAGGAACAAGTGTGGCCAATAAATGGGTGTTTCATTGACATGTCCTCGTTTGTTGAGATATTAGTTTGGAGGAACTTATTATCTTTTATTGAAATATTGCAACCCTATTATTCATCTAAAAAAGGTGTCTTTCCTTTCACTACGGCCAGGCTCGGTTATTTTTAGGGTAGTATTTTCCTATCGGAAGATTGTCAGTGCAGATTTAAAGTTGCACATTCAAAATGAAGGAACTTCTGAAACGGTTTATTTGAAGGAATAATATACTAACTGTCATTTCCCTGAAAAAGATAAATATAAATCAAGTATTTTGAGTAAAAAATCGTGAATAAGATGTAGGGTTATTTGAAATGCTTCATTTTAGTGGAAACTTCTGAGACGAGTAAAAATCGGGCTGAAAACGCCGTGTTTAGTATCTAGACAGCGATTGATATGATTTAAAAATGACGAAGAAAATACATCCTTATGAACTCGCTATAATGGGAGCAGTGTGGAAATGGAATAAACTACATTTTACGTGTAATCGTTGTCTTAGTTGAGAGGTTTAATGCAAGAGGTTATAGTACATTTCATGATAATGAATCTAGGTTGGAACCTAGTCACTCCCATTCTATTTAATAGCTGCATCTGCGTCAAAACGATCAATTCTTGTTCTCTACTAATGCAAATGTCGATTACATTAAAACTAAGTGTAATTATTGTTGTATTTGTTTGGATACTCTTTTCTTTTGAAATGCAGAGAAGCAAAAATTCGATGCACAGTGACAAAAAATACTACCACTACTAAATATATTTAATAATAATTACTACGAAAGATTAAAACGTAGAGCTGAATTCCTAACGACGGGACATACTATTGTTGCAAACCTATATTAAGAACCACTTTTTACAATAGTCCCTGAATGACTCAAACCAATGTACACTCGCACCAAAACCTAAGAAGATAGTTGAAGTGGCAAATATAGAATGAAAATGAAAATGTTTTTTTATTATTGTTACTGTTGCTTTCATCTCAGTTACCGTATAACACATTTTCATTTCTCCTGCTTTGAAAAAAAATGGAAGTGTTAGTGCACTTTGGCTCGAGTGGAGATAGAAAGCTCACAGGTAAGCACTAGGCTACACTTTCAAACTGCTTAGTGCCGAGCATTAGGAGCCATCGGGATGGTCAAGAGGAAAGAGGTTGGAGCTAGCAAGAAAAAAATAGTTATTCAACTTCCCATGCGCTGCAAATTGTTGCTATAGGGAATATACCTCATGTTACTGGTCTGAACTTTGTGGATATGTTGAAATATAAAGGGGCACCAGACAAGATTCTTCAAAAAGTATAGAGAAGGTAGCTGAGGAACTCATAAAGGCTGGAAAATTACTCGAATAAGTGTCCGGTGTTGGTTGAAAATGTGTCAGACAAGACAGAGTGCAAGCGAACCTTTTGCCGTATTTAGTGGGAAAATAATTTTCAGGGTGACATACCTCGAAAGAGGTCCTATATTATTGACAACAATTTGTAGCAAGTTCACGGTTTGCACAAAATCATGTGAGATTAGATTCGATTAGACGAAAATCAATGTATTTAGTTCGGACGGGGTATATCGAGTGTGGCGGAAATCAAATACTACAGAAGAAAACTGTAACACACTTAGTATTGTGAAACACGGAGGTGGGTCAGTTACAGTAGGCGCATGTACACCTATGAATGAAGCTCAAAAACTACCGTTCATTCATATCATATTCTACAAATTTTTATAGAACGACATATTCGAAGAAAATATGAAATAATGTGCCGTAGAAATGTGATTCGGAGGCACGTTCATTTTTCAGCAGTATAGCGATAGTAAGCACGGTTGGAATTCAAAGAATGTCTCATTTGGAATAAACCAAAGAACTCAAAACTCTTCCTCAATTAGCGGACCTGAATCCTATAGAGCTTTTGTGTGCAATTTAAAAATATTCATCCAATGAAGAATAGTTCAAAATAGAATCTCAATTGGGCTGTATAAGTTGAAAGTGGTTAACAAGCATGTCAAAACATTGTAAGTTTCATTAAACAAGATAAAATTGTAATAATGCCTAAGGTGTGGTCAAATAAGAACTAAATTCATTATTTATGTTTACCATAAAGAAGAGTTTTGGTGTTTACGTACTAGTGAATAAACCGGACTACTGATGGGGAAAATCCATTTACTGTTTTTATCATTTGATATTTATTAAAAAGGAATTTCTGTATATTTTTCACTATTCTGAGTTCGTTTAGGTTACATTACCACGTTGTGTGCCGTGTAGTGGGAATGAAAAAAACAACAACAGGTATGAACAATATCGTTACAAACTGCATGAAAAAATAATAGTTGTGTGAAGAAATAACTGAATAAGAATCCCTAAAAGTATGCTTGCATAGTTTAATATTGTGATCACAAAACTTGTTATTGTTTTCAACGGAGATGTTTGTGCTGAGGGGGAGTTTGTGTGAATTACAATGTTTTGACACTAGAGATATGAGTGGTATGTGGTTCGGATCCTGGAATCCTAGATGAACGGATAATTTAGTACAATGCTTTCAATAATCAGTTTGATGTTTTATAGGTGTTTGTATTATGCATTCTTATTATATAACCATCTTTTAGTTATCTCGTTGATTTGAAGGGACGTATCTCTCTGTCACTTCCAGGAGCATCTCTGTCTTTCCCTCTTTTCTCTTTCTGCATGCATTATATATATATATATATATATATATATATATATATATATATGCTTATGATTATGACATCAAATATGATCCGAAGCTTTTTGGCATCCAGTGGAAAGCTTGGAGTATATTAATACTTGTTCGCATATATTGTTATTGTAGACTGTTCCATAATGACCATTGACTTCGATTTTATAAAATTTGAGAGAGAAATTTAACTTTTTATTTTGTGGTCAATTTGAAGGCATTTTATTACACTGTCATTATGAAACCCATATACATAATCTTACCAATCAATCATTATGGAAGAATTGCATGTGTATGTTGCAGCAGTGGTACCAATTTTTGAAAGTTTCGTTCACAAATATTCTTTTTTTCTTTCTTTAATTGACGTTCTGAGTAATTGCGCGTTCTGTGTAAATGTGCAATAAGATTCTCTCTCTCTCTCTGTTTCCAGCTACCGGCATAGGCATATGGGAACTACCAGATATACTTTTGTGTGTACATAAGATCGTGTGTGTGTGTGTGGCGGGGTCGGGGGTATGAAGTATTTACTACGATCACTTAGTGGAAATTACCAGAACATTCTTCACGATAACTTTTGAACGAATGTGAATTTTTTAATTCTGTTTTTTGAAATAGATAAATAGAGTAATTATCTCGAGGAAGTTCGTTAACGGAGATGATTTAGTCAACAGAAAGTGGTGCAAATGAGCCATTTCCGGTTTCAACGTTGATTACTGTAGAGCACATACTGTAATAGATAGCGACAAACGATTTTCGGCAATCGATTAAACGTTTCAAGGACAACTCCCATATTCATTCTGAACACTATAGTAAAACAGGAAGTGGTATAAATGAGTAATTTCCGGTTTTATTGTTGATCACTATAGAGCAAAAACGGTAAAATATACCAGGAAGCAATTTTCGGCAATGGATAAAGCGTATCAACGGTAACTTTCATCTTCATCGTTAACATCCTAGTAAAACCGGAAGCAGTAGAAATTAACTATAATTTCCGACTTCAAATTAATCTACATAGGGAGATAGGGAGAAACTATTTTGGGGAATCAGTTTAGCGTTGTGGGAATACGTATCGTTTCCTCTCTTAAGCTTCTAAATAAACCGGGAGTGGCAAAACCCAACTACTTCTGGTTTTAGTGTTGATCACAATAGATTAGAAACCGTAATAAATAGCAAGAAGCGGTTTTCAGTAATCAATTAAGTGTTCCAAGAATTTTCTAATTCGACTTTAATCTTTCTACTCAAACCGGAAGTGACAGAAATCAATCACTTCCAGTTTAAGCATTGAGTGTTATAGAATATATAGCGAGAAGGGAATAGAATGGAATATTTATTAAGTGCCCAAGAGTGTGTAACATCTCGACAGTAATCAATCTACTCAACTAGGAAGTGAAAAAAATATATAAACCAAATTCTGGTTTCCAAATCAATTGAGAAAATATTACGTAAATCTTTACTGTTTTTACTATTAGGATTACGTAGGGAAACTTGTAACATCGTAATGTTTGTACATACGTACGTCCGTTACTCCGTACGATGACATTTGGACGGATGTGAATTTTTATATTGTTTTTGCAATGGAAAGATACAAAGATTAGCTAGAGGGAGTTATTTAATAGAGAAGATTCAACAACCGGAAGTGGTAGAAATAAGTCATTTCCGGTTTTAATGTTGATCATTATAGAACAATAACGGTAATAGATAGGGAAAAGCGGTTCTTGGCAATCGATTACAAGTTTCATAGCCAACTCTCATCTTCATTCTTAATAGTCTAATAAAACCGGAAGAGGTACGAAAGAGCCATCAAGAATGGACAATCGAAAAAGCGTTTCAAGGTTAATCTACGTCTTCACTCTTAACACTCTAGTACAACATGAACTGGTGCAAATGAATCATTTCCGGTTTTAAAATTGATCATTATAGAGAGAAAAGGGTAATAGATAGTAAGAGGTAGTTTTCGGCAATCGATAAATAGTTTCAAGAATAACTTTCTTCTTCAAAATTAACACCTTAGTGAAAAAGATGTGGCAGAAATTACCTATAACTTCCGGGTTCAATTTAATATATATAGTGCAAAACCTATAAGTTATAGAAACTGTTTTTGGGAACTAATTTAGCTTGTAGGGCCAGGTATCATCTCTATTAAACTTCTAATCGAACCGGAAGTAGCAAAACCCAACTACTTCCGGTTTTAGTGTTGATTGCTATAGATTAGAAACTAAGGAGCGAAGGGCTGTTTTCTGTAATTAATTAAGTGTCCCAATAATATGTTCTATCTCGACTCTAATCTTTCTACTAAAACTTGAAGTGGTAGAAATCAATCGCTTCCGGTTATAACATTGGGCGTTATAGAATGGATAGCAAGAAGGGCTTTTTTGGTAATTCATTAAGTGATTCAAGAGTATATTCCATCTCGGCAGTGATCCCTGTACTCAAATCGGAAGTGAAATAAATATACTAGAGCTTCTGGTTCCCAAACCACTACACAAAATATAACCTGATCCTCTTTAAGATTTTATTATTATTAGGATCACGTAGTGCAACTTGTAACATCGTTATGTTGGTACATACATACGTCCGCTACTTCGAAAGATAAATTTGAAAAGATGCGAATTTCCTATTATTATTATTATTATTATTATTATTATTATTATTATTATTATTATTATTATTATTATTATCATTATTATTATTATTATTATTTTCAATAAGTAGACAGTGTGATTTTCTCGAGAGAGTTCATTAATAGAGGTGATTCGACAAACAAAACGGTAGAAATGATTTTTTCAGGTTTTAACGTTGATCAATAAAAAACAAAAACGATAATGGATAGCGAAAAGCGGTTATGGGCAATCGATTAAACGTTTCAAGGGAATCTCTATTCATATTCTTAACATTCTAGTACAACTGAAAGTGGTAGAAATGGGCCATTTTCGGTTTTAACACTCATTACTATAGAGCAAAAACGATAATAGATAACAAGAAGATGTTTTTGGTAATTAATTAAAGTTTCCAAGGATAACCTTCTTCACATTTAACAAGCTAGTAAATTCTGAAAGTAACAGAATTGAGCCATTTCCTGTTTCAACGTTGATCATTATAGAGCGAAAACGGTAATAGATGGTAACAAGCAGTTTTCGGTAATCTATAAAGCGTTCCAGGAGTAACTTTCAACTTCGTACTTAACACCCTAGTAAAAAGGAAGTGTAGAAATCACCTATAAGTTCCGGTTTCAATTTAATTTACATAGAGCATAAACTATAAGATATAGGGAGAAGTAGTTTTATGGAATCAATTTAACGTTGTGGGAACTGGTAAGTTATTACCTCTCTTAAACTCCAAACCGGAAGTAGCAAGATCCAACTACTTCCGGTTTTAGTGTTGATCGCAATAGATTAGAAAAGATAACAAATAAGGAGAAGCGGGTTTCTATAATCGTTTAGTGTCCCAAGAATATGTTCTATCTCGACTCTAACCTTTATACTAAAAGCAGAACTTTATATCTATCACTTCCGGTTATAAATTGAGTGTTATAGATTGGAGAGCTAGAAGGGATTTTATGTAATTCATTAAGTACCCCAAGAGTGTATTCCATCTCAACAGTAATATCTCTATTAATTCTAGAAGTGAAAGAAATACGATACAAATTCCGGTATCCATATTAATTGAGAACATATTACGTCATCCTCTTTACGGTTTTTACTAGAGTTTATTTTTAAATTAAATACGGATCTTTACTAAATTCTGTGAGCTACTAGCCCATTCCCTAAGGAATAAGTATTGGCATATTCTGTGGTCAAACTCGGCCAAGAACAGGGTGGACGCGAGTTGCATTTCATACCTTATTTCTCAATAACTACTTAATTAGCCAGCAGCATTCTCTTGATAACTATTTGCCGAATCGGAACAAAATTCGGTGGTGGGCAGCCCTCAACCTAATTAAGATCTCTACATTTGCTAGTCGGGCTTGGCCAAGTTTTGGGTTGATTTGCGTGTGGTAATTTATTTCTCGGTAATCTCTTGTCAATTCAAATCTAACGGATTTGCCATTACAGATAGCCGCTCGTAACTATTTATCGATTGTGCTGTATGGTGTTCAACTTAAAACCGGAAATGGTTTATTTCTATCACTTTCGGTTGGTAACGAAAGGAAATGTAAAATATTCTTGGAATGCTTAATCGATTGCCGAAAACCGTTTTTGTTTTATAGTGGTCAACGTTAAAATTTGGAAAAGGTTGATTTCTACCACTTTCGGTTTATGGATCACTTCAATTAACTTGCTCCTCCGAAATAATTACTCTACCCATAGTTTGCAAAAAAATAAATAAATATATAAAATAAAGTAAAAATTTGCTTTCTTTCAAGAGCTATCGTGCGCAGTAACTTTGTCGCAGCAGCTATCGTGGTCTATTATATTTATTATTATTATTATTATTATTATTATTATTATTATTATTATTATTATTATTATTATTATCACAGTGAAACCACTCTAAAGCGGACAGCAGTGGGGAATCAAAAATTGTCTGCTACAGAGAGGTGTCCGTCTTAGAGAGGTTTCGATAATTTTTTAACGTAAATTAGTAAACAAGTTGATATGTAATTACAAACAATTGAAGATTATTTATCAAACAGTTCTCTGACTGGGCATGTCGACATCTGCGGATTCTCCACAAATCGCTTTGAAAGAAATTTTATTTCTAATCCGAAACTTCTCTAGCCACTCGTTCGAGACTTTGAAATCTGAAACATCCATTTCTGTTGCTACCTTCAAATTCTTAGCTTTAAGCATCGATCCTAACATTGTTTTTTTTCATTCCGCACTCTATAAAACCATTCACTTGCACACAAACTTTGTTGAAAGCAATGAGACACTAGTTTCATTGTCATTTTCACACCACAACTTTATTAACTTGTCTTCGTTTCATATTACTCAGGTGCTTGTGTTTTACCGATACAAAAATTTTCAGCTATCCTTCGCACACCTCAGTAATCTTCGAAAATTCAATCAATTTGATTTTAACACTAGCGCTTCTCCTGGCATTTCGAAAGCTCCAAACAACTTACACCTTATTGCTTATTTGATGAATAATGACTTAAAAAGATTTCCTTCTACAAATAGAGGCACTGAGCCAATATGCATATACGCGAACAAAAAATACCAAACATGTTTTCTTCTACTTGATTCCAGTGGAACAGTAGAATGACGTGTCATCCCAAATGGCAGGCAACTGTCAATAACTTTTGATTCTAAAACAGGTTGGGTGGGAGTGGAGTGCAAGCAAAGGATATGAGGTTGTTGTTAAACAAAGACGCTTCATCTGAGTTTCTGAACTGCCAGTTAACGAGGAAAAATGTTATTACAATGCTTCCTTGGTGATACATGTATGCATTACTGAAAATGTACTTTTTCTATACTTTTCAACTTGTTTCTAGAGAAAATGTCCGTAATATGGAGGCAAATAATACCTATAAGAGAGAGAAAAGACTGTCCGTGTCCGTACTAGAGAGTGTCCGCTTTAGAGAGGTTTGTCAACATGTTTTTTCCTATTACAGTGTTTGTGGATTACAAAATATGTCCGTTATGAGAGGTGTCCGCTTTACAGAGGTATCCGTTAATAGATGTTTCATATTATTATTATCACGTCTATGTACTGTTATTCTTTTAACTGTTAGAGGAAAGGTTCATTTTTTCTACAGTCTCACTTTATCTATAATGCTACTTCGGTATTATATTTAATGTTTAGTTAACTCAAGAAAAAGCGTATCCAGTTGTGTGAATCCTCCATTTCATGTTAGCCTTCGGTGATCATTTAGTACTGTTCAGCGAGGTAAGTTCACAGAAGTACAATGTTTTTATAGAGTAGTCGTTGTAGTGTTATAAAGTAGGAAATGATACAAGACGCTGTGTCTTCTAAATTAAAGTTTTGGGATCATCTAGGGCAATTGTTCCAACATTTTTAACAAGCGCCGACATTCTTAAACCCTACATACTTCACGCCTATATCATTCGTGATGTCTTTGACCGTTTCTGCAATTTTAGGTGTCGTATTTTATTTTCAAATCATTAGTAATAGCAACAAAAATAATAACAATAATAATAACCTATACTGTATATAAGATAATATAAGTGAGTAACTCATTATCGAGCAAGCGATAATGTTAAAATTAGCAAGAATACTCTTTCTGACAAAAGCAAGGGACAAACAAGGAGTTTTGGAAATATGTATCCTTAGGGGCGTAAATAGGAGAGTGTATCTTGCTAATCCCTGAGGTAAGGAAGATGAAACTAGGCATATAAACTAACGACTAAAAATAACTGAACATATTTCTCACAGTTTCTGAAAATTGCGCACCTAAACATGAAAGGAGTAATTCATATAACATTAATTTTTCAACTGTATTTTATTTCATTTATTTTTAGAAAATGATAAATGTTATCATCATAAGTATTCTGCATGTATTGCCAGGTCACTTACCGCAGCTGAGAAGTTTCCATGCTCCACGGTCCTCCGCTAACCTCTTCGTCTTCGTGTATGATCCTTCTGTTTTTATATAATCCAGTAATTGTAATCTCCTTCGCCCCCTACCTCTCTTTCCCGCCACCATACCCAATACGACGTCCCTCATGCTACAATCTCTTCTTAGGCAATACCCAACCAGTTTCTCTTTCTCTTCCTAATAATATCTAAAAGTGTTCTTTTCTCACCCACCATTTCTAACAATCTCTCATTCGTTTTCCGCTCGACCCAACTAATTCTTTCCATTCCTCTCCACACCCACATTTTGAAGGCTTCCAGTCGATTTTCATCACCTTTACGTAATATCCACGTTTCCGCCCCATACAGTACAACACTCCACACGAAGCATTTTATGAGTCTTTTTCTTAAGACTTTATTCAAGGTCCCACAAAATAGACTTTTCTTCGTACTAAAGTCTTCTTTCGCCACTCCAATCCTTGCTTTTATTTCAAGTTCGCACTTCGTGTTATTACTAAGAATACTACCCAGATATTGAAAACTATTCACTTGTTCTATTTTTCCCCTCCTACTTTATATTTGACACAGACCCCTTTCGTTCCAAAAACCATGGCTTTTGTCTTTCTAACATTTATTTTCATCCCATATTCTTCAAAGCCCTTTCTCATTTTGTCTAACATTTTATTGATTTTCTTTTCAGATTCTGCAACAAGTGCCATATCGTGTGCAAATCTTATGCATTTAATCATTTTACCTCCTACCGAAATGCCATCATCATCATGTAAACTCTTTTTCACTAACTCTTATAGATACACATTAATAGTGTTGTCGAGAGGAAGCATCCTTGTCGAACTCCCCTTCCAATTGCACTCTCTTCCGTCAGTTCTTCCCCTATCCTAACACTTACTTGTTGGTTCATGTATAAGTTTCTTATTAGTCTTCTATCTTTCCTTTCCAACCCTATCTTCGTTAGAACTCCCAACAAGAATTCCCAATTCACGCGGTCGAAAGCCTTTTCTAGATCAATAAATATAACATACACCTCTTTCCCTTTTTCTATAAATCTTTCACCGATCGCCCTTAATAATGCAATTGCATCTCTTGTGCCCTTGCCTCTTCTGAACCCGAACTGCTCCTCCTCAACTTCCTTATTTGTTCTTTTATATAACCTTCTGTTCAGTATTCGGTGCAGAATTTTAGCTGCATGAGATATGAGAGTAATTGTTCTATAATCCTCACATCTCTTTGGGTTCGATTTCTTAGCCATCGGTATCATGATCGTTTTCAGAAAGTCTTTTGGCCATTCCCCTGTTTCATATACTTCATTGCATAATCGGAAGAATTCTTTCTTTCCCTTGTCTCCAATATTTTTAATGAATTCGTTTGGTATGTTATCTATTTCGGTTGCCTTTCAATTTCAAATCTCGGATATAGCCTTTTCAAACTCATCCCTAAGAATACTAAATCCTTTATGATCCTCACCAACTTCATTTTCTACTTCAACATTTAGGCTACGCGGTCTATCCCTACTCTCATATAAGTCTTCAACGTATTGTTTCCACCTTTCTGATAACCTCATTTCTCTCGCTGGCTACCTTCCCGTTCTTATTTTCTACTGCCATCATAATACCCTCTTGATAAATGTAAGAATTCTTTATATTGGAGACGTGAAATTTAAAAATTAAACTCAATTAGAAAGTAACCAATACATGTTTAGGTTTTCCGAAAATTTTGTCCTAAGATGAGAATGGAGAATGGTGTCTACCTATTAAAATTTCTTCATTCGCTTACGTTTGAGGTGTGAAATTTAGCTTTGATTTCTTAACTATAAATAATTGAACTTATGTTTCCGGAAATTCCCTTTTAAAGATGGAGAAAAACACGATTTCTATAATATTAAATTTACCACAATTTATTCAGAAAATATCATGAAATGTGAAATTCGCTTAAATTCGTAATGTGAAATTTCGTAAACCAACTCTGAACTAAAAAGAAAGGAATACGTATTTGAGAGTTTTTGAAATTCTCCTTCTAAGCAGAAGGAGGGAGGAATTAATTTACTTATTTCTCGACATTCAAATCGGCGTTCGCTGTCTCATCATCATAGAATGTTCGAGGAGAATTACTGAACATATTTAGAACTACTCTAGAGCATGGTTTCATCATGTTATTTTCACTGAAATGCGTATCCTAAGGGGAGGGGTCAAGGTCTAAAATATTTGCTAAAAATACAGTATCTTTCAAATCTCTCATGTATGAAGATGAGATTTAATACAAAAACCAAGTAGACACGTAACCCAGCGTTCTAGGAAATTCCACTTCCGTCTCATCTCATGAAAAATGATTGAGAATTTTAGAACATAGTTAGCACTAGGCTGAAGCCATTTTTTAACCATGTCAGTTTCATTAAAATTTGTATCCTAGGAGGGTGGAGGAGTTAAAATATACGGCCGAAATTAAATATCTTCCAAGCCAAGGAGATGAAACTAGGTATATAACTTTTTACTTCACGAGGTCATCATGTGGACATGCCCCAGCGTTTTCGAAAATTCTGCTTCCAAAAGAGGTTACAGTGTGGCAACAGTGTGAATTTTTAAACATATTTAGCATGTGGGATATTTCTATTTTATCAACTCACTTCGAAATTAAATAATCGTAAAAGCAGAAGATAATTTAGCTTTCTTGGAAAGAATAAATACTGCATCGTATGAAACACAATTTTGAACATGGTCAGCTAGGGGTTTTATTTCACTTTTGTTCAAATAAGTTGCGTACGGGGAAAGAGTGATCAAATGTAACTTTGAAATATTTCCCGTAAACCTATTCTACCTGTACCAATAGCGTAGCGTGGTATTCCGAAATTGGGATGCCAAAGTTAGTCACTTGTGCGGTACAATACTACTAAAATCAGCTATAAAGATGGGAAATATAGGGTTATTAAAAAAATTAAGGGGCCCCCTAACTGGTGGCCTAGTGTGATATACAGAAGCAAATGCGTCGATTACGTTAGAAGCCGATAAGCAATTGTCTCAGATCCTTCTTACCACTACCATGTGACAAAAAACTCGGCCCCGCTGTTGTGTGAACATTATTTCCAGTATAGTTCCCTTTATTTATTTCTCGTGGGTAGCTTCTTTCTCCGCATACCATACTTCAATCTCGTTCTTTAAAAAGTCGCCCCTAGAAATTTGTCATCTTGAGTCCGGAACTCAGACGGCCATTCGTGAATATGGACCTGAATGTATACGTATATCATTTGAAGATGCAAATAGAAAGCACTTAAACCAACTCAGGGACCTGTTTCTGTGTATGTATTTCGCTGTCAGATATCCAGATACTGAAGGCATGGGCGCAAATCTGTCTTCAACATTCGGGGAACGAGTGAGACCGTTCCTATTTTTTTAAAGCGATGTTCAAAATATTTATGAAGTTGAAAAACAATGGTGTGGACGATCAGAGGACCAGAGTTGTCTTCAACATTGGGAGGAGGGCAGATTTGAGGCTTAATCCGGGGGGAGGGGAGATGAGATTCATATTATGGTAGATGAATCTGATTTCTGAGTGAATATGTTGTATTTTATATACCAGGGGAAGTAGATGAAATTGTGATACGTATCAGCACCGTGAACACATTCTGAAATCTGAATACATGCATATTTATTTGGTCTAGGAATTAATTCTGCGGTTGGTACGCACACATTGAAGCTGTAGTACAAACACAAAATACATAAATACCTTAAGTAAAATATTGTCCATCGCTAGCCACCACTTTCGCCCATCTGTCAGGCAATGTACGGATTCCGTGGCGAAAGAAGTCCTCATCCTTGGAAGCGATCCAGTCAGAGACCCATGTTTCGATATCTTCTGAAGAAGTAAACCGCTGTCCAATCAAATCGTTGTTCATGCAATCGAACAAGTAGCACTCCAAAGGAGCAACGTCTGGTGAATACGGCGGGTGGGGTAAAACTTCCCATCCGACAATTTCTAAATAGGTTTTGACCGGTTTTGCGTCATGTGGCCGAGCGTTATCATGTTGAACAATAAGTTTATCATGTCTGTTCTCCCATTCTGGTCGTGTTCTGGCCAGAGCTTGCTTCAAACGCATTAATTGTCGTCGATAACGTTCTCCATTCATAGTTTCACTCGGCTGCCGCAGCTCATAGTACACCACACCTTTCATATCCCATCATATGCACAGCATAACCTCTGCACAGTGAATATCTCGTTTTGGTTGTGATGGACCTGGTTCACCTGGTTTCACCCAGGCCTTTTTTCGTTTAGGGTTCTCGTATTGGATCCATTTCTCATCACCCGTAATAATTCGATGCAGAAACCCCTTTCTGCTCTGTCGTTGAAGCAGCAATTCGCAAATGGTTTTTCGTCTTTCAACGTCTCTGTCTTTCAATTCATGTGGAACCCAATGTGACATCTTTTGAATCATTCCCATGGCTTTCAAGCGTTTGGAGACTGTTGTTTGATCAACGCCTAATGCTGCTGCAGGTTGTTCCTGCGTTTGACACGAATCCTGCTCGAGCAATGCTGTCAATTCTTCGTCTTGAATTTTTTTTGGCTGTCCAGCTCGCTCTTGGTCTGCCAAGCCGAAATCACCACTTCTAAACCGTGCAAACCACTTCTGACACGTTCGCTCAGCTAGAGCATGGTCACCATACACTTCCACCAAAATACGATGACTTTCAGTCGCACTTTTCTGCATGTTAAAGTAATGCAGCATGACACCCCGCAAAAACACTTTATCAGGCACAAATTGCGTCATGTTCACTTAACTACAAACTGGTGTTGTTGACGCTTTATTCCACTGCCCTATACTACGAACGATACGCGATGATAGGGGTTTGCAACACATGTGTGGATACACGGAACTGTGGGACGCTTCGTTCGTTGCGCCATCTTTTGTCCAACCGCACGAATTAATTCCTACACCAAATATAATTGCTATGTTTCTATTTACGAACCCCCATTGATCCACATTAAAATTTAGAACACTTGTTTTGTAATTATATATATAATGACTTCCCCAAAACTATGAAAGAAAGTCAACTAGGTACGGCGCAACAATACTCTTATTTGACCAAAATTATGATGATCACAATAGCATTATAGGAATCTCTTACATGAATTAAACAAGTAGCTGCAAATAGATTAACAATAATTAATGACAATGAAATATTAAAGAATACGATTCTTTTTTAAAAATAAAACAAGTCAAGGGACATCAATTTCATCTTACTTTCCTTTGTAGCACGGATAGTTGGGGGGACAGTCCCCCTGCTCCAAGATTGGAGGGACATGTCCTCCTCATCTCCCAGGGATACGTGCCAGTGACTGAAGGTCCCAAGCAATCCTTACGAGGGGCAAGGAGTACTGGCTTTCTTGCTCTACCAGAAGCGTGACCGTGATTCTACAGAATGCTTTATATTTATGCTTGTGTGTGTGAGCTCCCTCAAAGAGTTTCTGGCCACGCAACTGGACATACTATCTATATATGATGAAGGGTTATAATTTGCCTTTAATTACGATTACAATTACGATGCATTTAATTACGATTAAAGCAATACTATTTTTATAATATTATTTAAAAAACTGGCATGCTTCAAAAAGACACTGAATTAACCACGTTTGTTTTGTTTTATCTCCTTGATGTTAGCGCTCGTGCGTTTTGTACAGAAACTATAACTTAGTTCAAGATATATAGAGTTGGAAATACTTGAATACGCCAGCGCATATCTAAAGCAAAATGTATAAAGTTGCAAAGTATAAAGAGAGTAGTAGTTTGGCATGCGCATTCGACAGAAAGCAGACGAAAACCATGTTGCTTGCAGTAGGCCTGGATGCCCAAGGAACATAGCACATGACAAGAGGAAAGAGAGAAAATGTGCATCTCAGTGATGCGCATGCGTAGGTTCCATTTGTCAAAGTAAGGAGAGAGAGGACATCCAGAAGATTGCAGTAGAAATAATTGTGATAATACTTACAAGCAAACAATTTATATACAATGAAATACGTATTTTTTCTTATTAACAGAGGATGCCGGGCATAACGGCGTTCCCTTACGCTACGCCGCTGACCCGTACGAAGAACGGGCTTGCATATAATAATAGTAAATAATAATAGCCATATTCTCAAAAAATTATATTTATTTCCAGCAAGATTTCTGCATAGCATTGTAGTGCAGTGGAATATTATATTTTACCAGTTTTGTCAAGGAAACCACAGTTCTTACAGAATAGTTATTTCGTGTTTAAATATTTAATTTAATGTTTGTTACAACATTCGTAATATTTGTAATTTTAAATTTAGTTCTGTCAGAAACTCGCACTCCTAGATTAGGAACCATTGCTCTAGGGACTGCCTAGAAACTTTGAATTTACACCTACATAGGATTTGTGACGTGGGGCACCACTAAGAAAAAAATTTGAAAATTCACGAAAACAGGAGGAATTGTGGTGAGAGTTATTTTAATAACATGCCCTCATCTGCGAAACGTATAGGACTGGGAACTTAAAATTTGGTATTTGGATTTCCAATTTAAAATAATTTAACACATGTTTCACCATTTCTTTTATATCTTAGTAATAAATTAGAAGGAAAAGGTGAGAATAGGAATTATTACTCATATAATAGCATATCTCTATCTCAGAATATCTGAAAGTTACAAACATGATATTTGGCTTTAGAACTTCTCATTTAAAACAAAATCACTTAAAGACAGTAAACAGGACCACCCAATATTTTTCAATTAAAATTGAAACCAGAAATTGTAGTAGATATCTAACACTTAGTGTTATTTACTAGTGATTAGAGTGGAGATGGAATATATTCTAGGAACGCTTAATCGAATACAAAAACCGTGCCTATCTATTGCCGTTTGTCGTATACAGTCTTGTTCATGAAAACTTTGCCACTCATTTCTCTTTGAAAAGGCCTGTGGTCTTACCAATAGTTAGAATTAAACCAAATAAATGTGAAATTTGTTTGGTCAATTAAGAAGTTTATTAAGAGCCACAGCATTATATATAATTTCCTTTCGCGTTTGCAAGAATATCATCTTTCATAGCAGGGTAAGTAATCAAGATTTCTTGAACAAGACTGTACAACGATGAACGTTAAAACCGGAAGTGGTTTATTTCTAATAATTACGTTTGATTACGGGGTAAATGAAGAGATGGTACCTATTTTAAGAACTCTAACTCAATAAAAAAAACTCTTCTCGCTGTCTCTTTTAGGTCAAGTTCTATATATATTACATTGAACCTGGAAGTCATACTGGATTACCAGGGTGTCTATCGGTTACGAAAATGGTTAAAGAAAGTCACGAAATCAAAAAATGGTCATGAAAGTCAAGAAATTTTGTTTTGTGTCGCGATTCATTTTATCTGTACAAATATAAGTACATACTTGTAAATGTTGTTCTATAAAATGTCAAAATTCACCACCAAAAACGCATATGGTTTTAAACGCTACCAAATCACAAGTAAAGCACGCTTCTATGACGTGCGAGAAAATTGGCCAAGTCGCACTCAAATTCGCTTTTGAGAATGTTACTAAATTTAATGGTTTGTTAAAGAAAAGGTCATGAACTTTCTTTTTGGTATTTTAGTAGATACCCTGTCATTTCAGATTTTATTAGAGTGTTATGGAAAGACAAAATGTATTCTTTGGATGTTCCGTCGGTTGTCGAGAACCGCTTCTCGCTATCTATTACTGCTTTTGCTCCACAGTAATGAAAAATAAACCGAAAATTGTTAATTTCTACCGCTTCTAGTTTTATCAAAGTGTTAAGGATAGAAATGAAGGGTGTTCTTGGAATCTTTTAGTCGATTTCCCAAAACTGCTTCTGGCTATATATTACCGTTTTCCCTATTCAATGTTAAAAGTGGAAACTTGTTTATTTCTGCCACTTTCTATTTCAATGCAGTATTAAGCATGGAGTTCAAAGGTATGCTTGGGATGCTAAATCGACTGCCGGAAACAGTTTCTTGCTAACTATTACCCCTTTTGGTTTACAGGATCAACGTTAAGAGCAAAAATTGTTTATTTCTACCACTCCTGGTTTCTGATCGACAACCTCCTGGTTTATGATCCTCTACTAAAGAACGCTTTCGAGATAATTACTTTAGCTATCAATTACAAAAAACAGAAGTCAAATTCAGTCTCGTTCAAGAGCTTCGTGCGCATTAACGGACGGGATGGACCAAAGTACTAACTGTACAGTATTATTATAAATCTTACTCTGTAATCCCAGTAATTAGATACATATTTCAGCGTTTTTGATTGTGATCTAGAAGAGAAGAAAAGGGTTTGGAAGAGAATAGAGGTGGATATTACAATTATTATTATACTAAGATGTTTATATCTCGGGAGCCCGTAAAGTTGGAGACATGAAACGTGGTATTTGAACTGAAATTGATATGCTTCCTGATATATAAAGTGTAAGGCCTGGCCGAACAAACACGATGGCCTGGCAGCAAAGCCCCGAGGTATTTCAACTGAAATTTAGTATACTTGCAGGTATGAGAGGTGCAAGGCCGTAAGCCTAGCAGAATTTGATGATTGCAGGTTTGAGATGCAAAGCGTTAGACCGAAGAAGTTTGCGAGTCTGAGGGAAACGCTTCAGCAAGACGAAGGCTCGTATTGAATAAACTCTGATGAAGACAATAAGGAGGCTCACACAATATTTTCTTAATTAATAATGAAATAGGAAGTGATAGTAGATTCATACCACTCCCGGTGTTAGCAGATGGATTGGATTGGTGACACAATTATATTCTTGGGGTGCTTAATTGACTGCAGAAAACTGCCTCTTGCTACGTACTTCCGTATAGCGGTTGATATCTACCAGTTCCAGTTTTAGTAGAAGGTAAAGGATGAAGATGAGGTGTATTCTTAGTCGATTGTAGAAAACCGGATTACGGTGTCTGCTCTGCAGTGATCAATGTTGAAACCGGAAGGGTTGATGTCTACCACCTCCGGTTTTAGTATAGGGTTAAGGATGGAGGACGGATGGTTAATCGATTATGAAAATCAGCGTTTTTTTACCTATTACAGTTTTCCTTTCAATGACAATCAACGTTAAAAAAGGAAATAGTTAATTGCTACCACTTCCTGTTTTACTTGTAGGTTAAGAACAGAAATAATGTGCATTCTTAGGACGCTTACAGAAACAGCTTCTAGTTTTCTATGAACGATTTTTGCTCTACAGTGATCAATCTTAAACCAGAAGTCGTTGATTTCTGCCACTTTCAGTTCAAGAGTAACCTCCATTAATTTTAAAACATTTTTCCTACATAATTATGTGACACTTGGTTTAATTCCAACTAAATTTGATATGTCTTACAATCGGGAAAGAAATACGCGGGAGGGTAAGGAACCCTTAGCATCTCAAGGAGTGGTTATGGAAGAGATGACATTTTAAAATAATTGTAATGATCGATATTCGTGTTGAATCCATAGTTTTCGGGTGAGTCGATGATATGAATAATGACTGTTTCGATGCCGTTCATGTTCATTCCTGAAGAATCGGGAAGAGTGACATTTTAAAAGTAATCGAAAATGACGGATATTAAAGGCGAATCCATAGTTCTCATTAGTGCTAAGACGAATAGTGGTACTTTTGATACAATTTAAAAAGAAGTTAGAATGCAACTTTTGAATTTAATTAATGTAAACTTATGCATTAAGAAAAAATAGACTATTTGCCATCCAATGTTGTAGTTGCGACTGTAGAGTTTACTATTATTATTATTATTATTATTATTATTATTATTATTATTATTATTATTATTATTATTATTATTATTATTATTATTATTATTATTATTAAAGTAAACTTTTAAATAGCACCACGTCATGGGAGGGAAAGAAATTGAGAAATTTCTGGCCGTTTTCAACATATTCTTAAACGATTATAAAGATGTTATTAAGATTTCCTTATAATTTTAATTTATGTTTGTTTCTTATAATGCAAGTACATACAACTTGTAAGATGTCAATACAACTTAATTTTGAAGTGACTAAAAAATGGTGATGCCTTTTCCGGTGTTCTAGTAGCTAGCACGCGCGCCTTTTGTGCACGTAGTTGCACGTTCGATTCACAGTGGGAGTCTCTTACAAGATTTGGACGATTACTATGTTTGAGTTTCATCAAAATTTTTGAGTCTACGTCTCATATAATCTCGATGCAGAAATGGAATTCTAAAATTAAATAATTAACTAACTGGAAACCGATGTTTCGGCAGAAAACTAGCACAAAAATTTGGAATAGAAAAAGTATCAAGTATCCAGTTGGAGGGGGAGAGAAAGGATGGGAACACGGACATAAGACCATAAAACACATTATTGAAATAGCAGTCAGTGATGATTACAGAGGTGGTTCTTGGGCCTAGAGCTTCGAAATTCCCTCTAGGGCATTTCCCGAGCGTGCTCAATCTGAGTTACCAGAATATTCACAGTACTATATTTACCCATCGTTTATTGAATCCCCCGCACTGGAAAATCTGAAATGAACATTGTCTCCTATCATGGTCAATATGAATTACATGTATTTTTGCAGTACTACTTTTCATCTATAGTGTAATTAAATTCTTCTACGAGAAAATCTGTAATCAACACTCAGGCACGTAGCCAGGGGAAGGTCTGAGGGTCCGCACCCCTTCGAGACCAGAAATGAAGAAAAATAATGAAGGGTAAAACAAAATGAAATGACAGAAAGAAGGATCAGCGTTAAAAATTAAAAAGGAAACTACAGGAAGCTTTAGCTTACTCTTTTTTATGAGGAGATTTGTACTACTTGCAATATGGTGGCAAGGTAAGCGAGGTATTCTGGAGAAGTCAGAGAATTAGAAAAATCAAGAAAAGTTATGGAATTCTCAGAATTTCTGCTACTAGTCAGGGAGATTTCAAGCTTTCGAAAACGTAAGTGCCGTTGTGTAACTTTCCGTCAGCGTGGATATTTTTAATCATAACTTTTCGTCATCGAATCCTTGCAGTATCAAATATGTCATTTCAAGGACAATTTTCTGTTGCTCATTTAACCTGTCATTTGGAACCAACAGTAGTTGAAGAATAATAAAAACAAAAAAAAATGTTGAAAGATAGTTCTGTTAGCATTTGATTCAACAGAGAAAAAAACGCATATATTGTAAAACTAGTTAAATATACACATGCCTCGTACACGGGCTGTATTTGGAAGTGTGGGAGTATCACCATTGATCGCAGCGACCGCGAAAACTATGGGTTTGATACTAATATCGGTCATTTTGTATTTTTTTACATGCCGCGGTATACACCCCCCGCTGACTCTCGAACCGCATACTTGCAAGTCGTCGCTAATGGAAGTGTCACCAGTGATTTCATCGACCGCGAAAACTATGGATTTGACACTAATATCGGTCATTTTGAATTACTTTTATACGTCTTGGTATCTCACCCCCCTCCGGTGACCCCAGGCCCGGAACCGAATAGCGTGAATTTGAAAATTAATGCGACTGGAGTTTCACCATTGATTTCAGCGACCGCGAAAATAAGAATTCGACACTAATAGCTCAAGTGGTAGAGCGTTGGCTTCGCATTCTGGAGGTCGTGTCTTCGAATCCCGCTGCCTACCCTCCTGAGTGAAATTTTCCAGGGTTTCCCTCAGTCCTACCAGGCAAATGCAATGATGGCACCTACTAAACTGGCCGTCGGCGATACCTTCCCAAATCCTTTCCATTGGTAAGGTTGTTGGATATTCAATGCAAAATGTCCTCTGAGCTGTATCTGGTGATTTTTAAATAAATAAATAGTAAAATATTGGTCATTTTCTACTACCTTTACATGTCCCGGTAAACGCCCCTCTGAGAACCTCAGGTTAGAATTTCGTCAAAAACGTTTAACAAGGTCTGGAGCCTTGACCAAGGTATTCGTGACTAAAATTTGGTAACGCTCGGTCAATTTGTGTGGTTCCCAAGCCGGTACCGACAAAAGACCCCTCAGACCCACTGCTTCGAAATTTGAAAAAATCGCTACGTATTGATCTGTGGCCTGTGCCTAGGTACCCCTGACCAAAATTTGGTAACTCTCGGTCCACTCGTCTGGTCCCCAGGCCGCACACAGCCAGATAGAGACAAACACACAAACAAACTCTTTATTTTATTTATATTAAAAGATAGTTTACAAGACAGTATTCAGTATGTACTTTTTATAATAATTGAGGTCATAACGAAAGAAAAATTGTTATATTTGAGTAAAGAGGAGAAGAACGTAAATATTGCAAAATCTTTTCCAATACTTTTTCTATTATTTTGCTCCAAATGTCTTCATAGTTTGTTATTAAAATACTTGCCAACATATCCTCATCTTATTGTCCTAACAAACCAATATATATTGATGGTAAAATAGTTTAGATTCATCGAGGTACTTGGTCTTCAGACTTTCATGTCACTCCCCCTCACCGTTACGAAGTGTTGGCTAAAAGAACCAATATATGTTCCAGTAAAATAGTTTAGAGTAATCGAGCCCCTTTTATGATGGCCACAGTATTTCATGTCACGCCACCCCCCTTCACGAAACTCTGGCTTCGTGCCTGCAACACTGTCAGTAGCTACGTTCTCGACTAATATACATTTACATGTTCAGCTTTATTTTCGTATTTTTTTCAACCAATTTAAAACCGTATTATAATTCAAAGTACTTATATTTTTATCGCAAAACAAGAATATGTAGTTAACTTCTTAAATACTTCGCTCCGCTGGAACCCGTTTAGCGCGTGCAACATGCAAAAGCAACATGCTTGGCGTCTCACAAATGACAAAGGGCAAAAAATAAAAGCAAAAGCAGCACAGCAGGGACTTATCGCAGTCAGAGTTGACAACATAGTTTCGGTCGTCACTTACGTCACTTGGTCTCATTACCTTCCACCAGCATCACTTAAGGGTTTGGAGCATGTTTGCATTAAATGTGGTACAAAATTCCACGCTCACGTTTTAGGAGCTGTATACGTCCATTCCACGTAGGATCCAAGCTACTGTGGACGTAAAAGGAGGCTCCAGCCATACTAGGTATGATTTTTACACTTTTGCAAACGTTTTAGATTTTTTGTTTAACCCCTGTACTTTGATTATAAAACGTACAGTATCGGGATCCAAAATTTAACTGGGAATCAGATTTAAACGTCCCACCAGCCCCTACTTTAAATGCGTCCCATTTACGCAAATTAGAATTCTGGTTACATTAAGGCTAAGTTCATCTTACAGGAAACGAACCGCCCACACCAAGGGATCCTTTTGGATCCGCTAGTGCATGAAGGGCTTTATAAAACAATCTACATTACTTTAAAAAAGGCAAAATCTGTGTTCACTACGATCACCTGCGACTCCTCTCGAATCTGTGTGATCTGTTCTGATGAGGTAGCTGAACAGAAGAAGTTGAACTGTTTGTATTTGATCCGTTCTTGAAGGCATGATCTGTAGGCGACACATAGTCATGGACTTTGGCTCCACTGCTTCTCCACTTTCCTTCCCGCTCGATGACTTAGTTCAAGAAAGGAACTTCATTAGCAGCAAATGTTTTTGTATAATTTTAAGTGTACTGTACAATATATATAGTCCTACTGTTTCGTATTGTCTTCCAACCCCCCTCTTCTATTGGAAAACCATGGGAATTAAATGACTGGTTTTAGAATATCTCCACGGAAAAGCAAAAATGAAGTTTGTAGTTCATTTTGGAAGAGAGAGAGAGACCAGAGGTTGCGGTTAATCACACTGAAATAAAGGACTATAATTAATTATGGGGTAAGTTATATCTTACTATCAGTTTTATGCCTTTGTCTTCTCCCGTAGTGGAAGTAGGCATTCAAACCAACATTGAGTAAGTAAAGAATTTGTAAAGCATCAAAATACTGCCAAGACCATTAGTGTATAAGGCATATAATAGTTCTTGGGAGATCAACATCAGAGTTTCAGATGAAGAATTATACATAAATTTTCAATTATTTTAAACAACAAAAATGACAAGAATATTAATGCCAAAAGCATTTAGATTCCTTAGTTACTCTTATATTACGCAAAGGAAGGACTCTTAGTTTACGTAAAGAGCATTTATTATTGTGAATCACAGTTTATCTATCTATATAAATCTTATGCATATTCCAGCGTAACTGTGGAACTCATGAAGCAATTTCAAACACATTTCGTACAGATATCAATTACAGCATTGTAAAAAGTCTATGGGGATATCCGCACAAATAGTTTCGGGAGACGAACATAGAAAACCGATATTCTTGTTCAATTTACAGTAAATGGGAGCACTGAGATTAATAGTAATACTAATTTGCCTAATAATATTTTTCTAAATATCATATATAAATAATTTTTCGACTAGATATATATAATATGCAGAGCCGGTTCTACCATATGTGCAACACGCGCATTTGCATGGAGCGGCAAGTTTGGAGGGTCCGGCAAAATCTGTCATAAGTGTATTATTTAAATTAATTATTTCTTGTTGGAAACATACAGCATGATGATGGTAGTTACACTTACTAAGCTGACATATTTGAATATTACCTTCATAAATTATGTTTAAGTTGCATTAATTTAAGGTCACATTAACAATGCTAAAGCAAATGGTCGAAACAATCCAAGCACAAATTGCTTGATTGTGGTCAAATGCAAGAATTCAATTCTCGAATAGTAGCGAATATATCTTCATTTTAGTAAGTTATCACAGTTTTGATTTGACAACTAGTCTTGATTTTGTCAGAAAAAAGTTCCTTATGATTGAGGAGAGAAAAAGTTTTAAGAAAAATTAACGGATGTAGAAGAAAAATAAAAAAAGATAAAACAGCTTGTTGCACTGAAATTGCAAACTGATACATTGTTATTGAAGCTTTCTATTGAATTCTAGAAAAAGGTTTACCATCTTTCCTCTGTAGGTGTATTTGCTTTATTTTTCAATAACATAATAGATTAATATTTAAAGAAAAAAAAACAGACACAACGGGATTGCATTTTTAGTAAGTATTTAAGTCTTTCTGACTACGACTACACTTACCCTCCCCTTCGTTGTTCATGCTGCAGTAGCATACTTAAAATTATGACTTTTAAAACTTGTTCTTGTTGGAGAAAGCAGGAGGCGGGAAATTATGCCATTGCACGGGCGACAAATTGCCTAGGGCCGGCCTTGATGATATGTATATACAAGACATGAATATAGGATGACACAATTTAAAGCAATGCAGACCGTTTCAAAATTAATTTTAGCCTTTTGAAAGTTTGTAGTAGCTATTACGATTTACTTACAATTATAAATATTATATCAAATAAAAGAACAACTCAAACAGTTTTGTACTCACGCATGTACATGGATTGTTTCTTCTATCTGCCGTTAGAAGGAGCAAGTAGCAAAGATGTAGACTAGAGAGAAGAAAGCTTTTTGTGTTTTAATAAAGACTGAATCTGTACAGTGAAACAGACTGTGTGAAGAATATGAAGGAGACGCTTCCAGCTACGTCCTTATCGTTTGTATTTTCTACAGATCTAAAGCCTACAGACCAGTGACGACGCCAGAGGGGGTAAGGGGTCGAGCGCTCCCTAGAAACTGCCCCCTGACTGCTGAAGCTGGAGCTAGTTCTGAAGCTGAGTTAGTCCTGAAGCTTTCTTCTTTGAGTGTCTGGCTATGGACGCATATTTCTGTTTTCTAATTTAGCGCCTTTTGAGGTACATTTTAGTTATACTTCTTTCTTATGATTTTTAATTATTGAACCTAGCGAGCAATAGTAGATTTGGCCTACTTGTTTTCTTCTTATTGAATCAATTCGATTGGAAACAAAAGAAAGGTAAGAAAGGTTACGTAACTTGTTTACATTTATCCAGATTTGGAGTTTTCAGTTTCATATTTTGTTTTATTTCAAGATTCTATACGCCCTACTTCTTTCTTTCTGAAACATTATTCTCGGCTTTAAATATTCAGAGGATGTGCTTATAACAGCTTAGTTTGCTACTACCATGGCTCAATTTTTTGAAGAGGATAAAAAGAGTTGTGTTTTCTCTTCCTGCAAATGATAATAATAAATTTATGGAATTAAATTGATTAACAATAAAACGTATTGTCAGGGAGCTGATCTTTAGTTAGTAATTGGTTTATACTAGTGCTCCCTTACTTATTTTGTTTGAAAGTACTGACGTGACGTCTACAATATTGACTACGAACTGCTGAAAAATTCGTAGCCCAACCCAGAAGAAGTGCACGTGAAATGGTGAAGTTTTACTTCTTCCTCACTTCCCCTGAGAGTCAATATACTACCTTGTGCAGTGCTACAGTTTTTGCAGAAAAGTTAAAAAAATTGGGAAGATTTCCTCGGACCACTGTTCGTAGCACTTCCCCCATCAATCTAAAGTGGAGTCCTTTCACGTATTATTTAAATAAGTACACGTAATAGTTAGATGGAGCTAAATCTGCTGAATAAGAATGATAATCTAGACATTGAAATCCTAGATTATGCAATGTCAGTTGTGTTCGCAGGGGCTTGATTGACAAATGTATTCTCCTGAAGGAACAGAATTCCTTTCATTTCATTTTCCGTGGCGTTGAACTTTGAATTTTTGTTTCAGTTTTGTAAGTAATGTAAAGATTCCGGATTAAATATCTGATCATTGGCGGAGGTAGTCTTTGAGTAAGACTACATACTTGTCCCAGATGAATGTTGCAAACAGTAACATAACCTACTTCTGTGCCTTGAACTTCTTGGGGCAATGGAGAAATGAGTGCTACTGCTCCATTGACTTTTGTTTAGATTCAGGATCATAGTTGTACAACCATATTTCATCTATGTTTACTACTCGTGAGCGAAATTGATCAGCATTACTGTCAAATTGGATGAAGACTTCTCTTAATGCCGCCACTCTTTTATTCTCAAGAGAGATATTTTGGGAACCCATTATGCCGAGAATTAAGCATACCCAAGTCATTCTGAATTATGCTACCGACAAGTTCCAAAGAAATGCCGATAATCGCTGACACAAGTTTTGCTGAGAAGGTAAAAACTGAGAAATCGGGCTGCAGAAAGACTTCAGACTATAATAAGTATATCGTGAGTTTACTATACAGTTTAAAAACTATATAATTAATAGCTAAATTATTTTTGTCACTAAAACAACTGGAGTACCCTAGGCCCTCCGGCCCTATGATATATCCACCACTGGCTGAAATGCTGCAAATTTTAAAGAATAATGTCACAAATTGCATCCATGATTTCGGGAAGAGTCATTGCTTTTAATCATTCTGGATGTAAAGCATAATTTGTTGAGAAATCGCTACGTTTATACTAAGCCACTTACTTCTTCACCACTGTATAACGGAGGAGAGTCTGGTGGTGTTTTACTGATTTCCTAATTAATTTACTTCGATGACTTTCCTTGGTGGAACAAAAATGTTATAATAGATGTTTGTGAAATTATCTGTTTGGGCACACATAATCACCTCAGAGGCCTGAGAAACAATAAGAATGTCATTATTAATATGAAAATTTGTATTTGTACATACGTCATCATCAGCAGCAGCATAGGTATTTTGCCTTTATTGGCAAGTCATTTGCCTCAGCTGAGAAGCTCCCATGCTCCACGGTCCTCCGCTAACCTTTTCGTCTTCGCATATGATCTTTCTGTTTTAATATCATCCATTAATTGTAGTCTCCTTCACCCCTCCCTCTCTTTCCCGCCACCATACCCTCTAGGACGTTCCTCATGATACAATGTCTTCTTAGGCAATGTCCCAACCACTTTCTCTTCCTCTTCCTAATAATATCTAAAAGTGTTCTTTTCTCACCCACCATTTCTAACAATCTATTATTCGTTTTCCGCTTGACCCAACTAATACTTTCCATTCTTCTCCACACCCACATTTTGAAGGCTTCCAGTCGATTTTCGTCACCTTTACGTAATGTCCATGTTTCCGCCGCATACAGTACCACACTCCACACGAAGCATTTTATGACTCTTTTTCTCAACTCTTTATTCAAGGTAGCACAAAACAGACTTTTCTTTCCTTTAATGGCTTCTTTCGCCATTCCTATCCTTGCTTTAATTTCACGTTCGCATTTCGTGTTATTACTAAGAATACTACCCAAGTATCGAAAAATATTCACTTGTTCTATTTTCTCTCCTCCTACTTTTATATTTGACACAGACCCCTTCGCTCTAATCACAATGGCTTTTGTCATTCTAACATTTATTTTCATCCCATATTTTTCAATGGCCTTTCTCACTTTTTCTAACATTTTATTGATTTTCATATCAAATTCTGCAACAAGCGCCATATCGTCTGAAAATCCTATGCATCTAATAATTCTACCTCCTACCGAAAACTCATCATTATCATGTAGGCTCTTTTTCAATATCTCTTCTAGATAGACATTAAATAGTGTTGGCGAGAGGCAGCATCCTTGTCGAACTCCCCTTCCAATTGCACTCTCTTCCGTCAGTTCTTCCCCTATCCTAACACTTAGTTGTTGGTTCATGTATAAGTTTCTTATGAGTCTTCTATTTTTCCATTCCAACCCTATCTTTGTTAGGGCTCCCAACAACAATTCCCAATTCACGCGCTCAAAAACCTTTTCTAGATCAATAAATACACGATACGCCTCTTTTCCCTTTTTCTATAAATCTTTCACCGATCACCCTTAATAATCCAAAAACATCTCTTGTGCTTTTCCCTCTTCTGAACCCGAACTGTTCCTCCTCAACAACTTTTTTTGTTCTTCCATATAACAGTATTCGGAGCAGAATTTTGGCTGCATGAGATATGAGACTGATAGTTGTGTAATCCTCACATCTCTTTGGTTTAGATTTCTTAGCCATCGGTATCATGAACGTTTTCACAAAGTCTTTTGGCCATTCTCCTGTTTCATATATTTCATTGCATAGTGGCCACAATTCTTTCTTTCCCTTGTCTCCTATATTTTTAATGAATTCGATTGGTATGTTATCTATTCCGGTTGCCTTTCAATTCCTAATCTTGGATATCGCCTTTTTAAACTCATCCCGAAAAATACTAAAACCTTTATCATCCTCGCCTACTTCATTTTCCACTTCCACATTTAGGCTACATGGTCTATCCCTACTCTCATATAAGTCTTCAACGTATTCTTTCCACCTTCCTATGACCTCATTTCTCTCGCTGACAACCTTCCCATTCTTATTTTCTATTGCCATCATAATGCCTCCTTGTTTCCTCCGAAATTCCATAATTTCACCTCCTTCTACATTTTCTCATATTTCCCAACTCTTTCTAATTCTTCTATGTAATCGCTATTTCTTCCGTAAAACTCTTTCCTAGTCTGCCCTCTTTTGTATCAACCTGTTCCCACATCTTCCTCTCCCTCATTTCCTGCAACATATGATCTGTAATCCATGGTTTCTTAGCAGTTTTGTGTTCGCAGTAACCTACTGCTCCCTCTGCAGTCTGGTGTAAGCAACGTTAAATTGTTTCCACCGTGCGTTTCTACCTGCGCGTATCCTTTCCCGTTTGAACCTTTTTCTTCGGATTTTTCAAAAAAGATCTCTTATTTCCTCGTTTTACAACCTTTCACTATTCAACACTTGGTTACCAACCTTTCTTCTGCCTACATTTTTCAGTTGAATATCTACTTTGTCCAGCAGAAGATTATGATGAGAGAAAATATCAGCCGCGGGAAGGGTCTTCGCGTTCTCTAAGCTATTCCGATACCTGTCCTGAATCATAACATAATCTATCTAATATCCTCCGCCGTCTATGGGTGATTTCCATGTATATCTTCTTCTCTTGTGCTGATTGAACTAAGTGTTCCCAATTACAAGTGAATTCTGTCTACAGAAATTCACCAGTCCCTTTCCCCTTTCATTTCTTTGGCCTAAACCATATTTGCCTATGATACTACCTTCCTCTTTTTTTCCCACAACTGCATTGAAATCTCCTATTAGAATTATGCATGCACCCTTCTTCTCCCTATCTGTAATTTCTTCTATTTTCTCATAATTTTCCTCTACTTCTTCATTTGCATGAGATGTCGTCCGTTCATATGTCTGTATCACCATTACATCCTTCGTTTTCCCTTTAAGTTTTAACATCATAACTCTATCATCAATAAATTCTACTTTCACTAACTTTTCCTTTAAGCGCTTTCCAAGAATTTTTCCTACGCCATTATGCCCGCCCTTTTCATTACCTGAGTAAAAAAATTTATATCCTTTGCTGTTCAATACCCCATTATCTTCCCAACTGACTTTACAAATGGCTACCTCATTTCTTCTTTAAGATTTTCTAATCTTCTTCCCTGTAACATAGTACGTACGTTCCATTTCCCTATCCTAAACCTTTTGCTCTTCCCTGTATTTCTTCTCTGTTTGTCTTCCTCCCATTATTAATTTCACGTCCAGTAATCCTTCCCAAGCCATCCCCCTCCCGGAGATCCGAATGTGGGGATATTCTACCTCCAGAACTAAAATTTGACCTGCGAAAGACCATTGTTCATATGTTCTCTTTTCGCTACCAGCAAACTAGGGAAAATAGAGTGGTGGTTTCCCGTTGCCATCCACCTCGCAGCATCCAACCGTTAAAGTCACTTTGACCACGCCTGGGACTAATTTCCAAGTTGCCGTACCAATCACTATGATTTCCGTCAAATTTGTTACTGGAGAACTGCTGCCTTCTCCCAGAACACTCTTCGTCTTACTACTCCATTTAGACCAATTCGGTAGGGGTGTCCCTTCTGGTAGTGAACTACCACCGTCACAGCTCTAAATTTCACTCTAGCACGTAATCCTACCTACCCGACACATAAGTGTCTTCGTAAAGATGGTGTTTAGAGCGGGGGTTTGTACATACAGAGATATGTTCTTCTAAACTACGGTTTCATTTTTCTATCTAGTACATACACTGCTTCTGGATTGGACTAGGACATTTTCAGCAGCTCCTCGTAAGTTCTCTCTCTCTCTCTCTCTTTCTTATAGAGAGAGAGAGAGAGAGACGTAGCATATAGTACTAGATTGATGTGTTACTTGTAGTATACGCAAAGTAATTCAAATTATGTTTAGGCTTCAAAAGTTTCATTGAAAAATATTTTATGTGCAGACGTTACTTATTTGTTATTTACAAATTTTACTTCCAATAAGTTTAATTTGTAATCGTATAGGTCTAATATGGAAACAGCTACGAAATACACAATGTAATGTAAAATAAGTCAAATGTAATAAATATGTCATTTTTGGTATGGCAAATACCCACCCCCCGAAAAGGTATCTGCCTCCTCCTTTACCCCCTAAGAACTTAATGCTGGCGTCGTCACTGCTGCAGACTACGGTTTACATCCAAATTTCGCAAGCGAAATATTGCTGCATTACAATGAAGATTTCCTGAATTGTATCGTCTTCATTGACAAATCGATATTTCACCTAAGAGCTAATGTGAACACTCATAATGTTTGCATCTGGCCGTCTGCAAATCCTCAGGAGATGGTACAGTTGAAACGAGACTCAAATAAATTGAATGTGTTTTATGTTATAAGGCGGGGCTCTTTCTCGCCTATCGACTAGATGTGTACCGTGTGCCGAATGAATCTCACATCGCACACTTGTCGCAAAGACTGTGTGAGGTACTCTTTTACTTGATGCATTGCTTATAATTGTACGTAAAATGTAATAAGTAATACGAAGACTTAAATCTCCGATATTCATTTTGAAACACCCTGCATTTCTCACCAACAGTGTTGGAACTAAAATGTAAAAAGGAGAGAAAATTTTTCTTATAAACTTATTGTTTATAACAACGATATTATTATTAGTCGCGACTATAATTACAACATTAAAACGGGTTAGTAGTCGAAAAAAAGTAATCAAATGTACACTCGGTGGTCCAGGTGGCCATAGTGGAACACACGGGTTGTAACGCTCCAGCGCTTAAAAGTGAAAAACCATCTAGTGCGTCCAACGATCCCACAAGAAATTCCGTAATAAGAATTACAAGCAAGGACGATTCGGCAAATCCAAATACAGTGGGGTACTCCTGAAAAATTGTCAGTCTCTGTATATATATATATATATATATATATATATATATATATATATATATATATATATATATATATATATCGCTTAAGTAATTTATTTTCATTAACAGTTTACACTAAAACGGTTGAAAAATATTACAGCAAATGTTACCTTTTAACCACCCTATATATAATTCAAATCTCATTCAATCCGTAGTATAACAATAGTTCGAAGAATTAATATGTATTGAAGATTCACAACTCCATTATAAATTCTTATCTTAAATAGAATGATTTAATTTGGTCACACCGTCAATCACATATTTCTATAACTAATAAAATTCCAAATTGATAGAATTATTTATAAGTAAGGGAAAAGTCAACCGACCAAATTTGATTACAAATATATTTATTTTAAATCTAAAAAAAATGAATTAAAATGAACCAAATATATTTGAATCAAATAATTAATTGCTATAATTCGGAGAGTAAATTGTTACAGTTAATAAACGAGTTTTAATTTTTTTGAGTGGTGTTTAAAACTGTGAATTTGATTGGTGTGTATAACTAGAAAAAACGTTTACAGAATTGACTTTTAACGCAAGATTACTCAAAATCGAAAAGAATTAATTGTGACACAAAATTAAACTAACCGAACTTCAAACCAAATCAATCACAAAAACACGGAATCTGAACAAATGAAATGAAACAAGAAACTAGAGCAACTATCCTCTCAATTAATTATGCCAAAATAGTCGAAATGGAAGCAACTCAATGGGAACGCTAAATTAAATTGAACTTCAAGCAAATTAACCAAAAGAACTAGTAATTGAAACCACTCGATAGGGACGCTAAATTAACTCAACTAACAAAACCAAAGACAATAGTACCTCAAACAGAATATAGAACACAAACTACGAAAAACCCACTCCTTTAAAGTAGAGAACTTAAAAACCCAAGAGGAAAACAGAGAGAAAGAAATACAAAAGATAATATTTCTTCACTCACCGCAATTACTACTGTGCTTTCTTTTCCTTTCATCTCAAAAGAAATTACAGCTAACAATTTTTCTCAGACGGAAACTAACCCAAACGATGGATAATCAAAATGATTCGGAAAGTCCAAAGGTTTCGATCACAGTACCAAGCGATGTAAAAGCAGAAACCACAAAAAACAGAAATGTATTCAATTAGATTTCAAACACACCCACTCAATCATGCATACAGCAACTCGTTGACGTGGCAGTACAGAAAACACGGATGGGATTGCTTCGGTGCTGCGAAGTAGCACCTCAGGCAACATTCAATTTTTTCTAGCTTCTGGCGCGAGGAAAGCAAAGCACCAGCCACGAGGAAGAGCGCAATGGTACAAAGTTGACTACTGACGTATAAATACAAAAACTCTATAGAAACATCTCTATTATTTTTCAAAGTGATTTCTTTTCAGTTTTTCTTCACAATTAATGTCTCTTTTCTTTATTCTTTTATTTCTTCTTTTTAGAAAAAAGAAAGACAGAAAGTTCTTTATTTTTGTATTATTTTCGCATAAAAATAGTCCATTTTACACCATTAGCAGATCGTATATCTTAAATCCAATAATTCCCGATGGTTGTAGAGTCCAAACAACTGGGTACCTCAAAAGTTTAGGTACAAAAAATAGAAATTCATAGAAAATATGGTGACGATGAGTCTAAGTTGTCACAGGGTGTGTCACTTTTCCAAATACTCGGCCCAAAACGTTTGTTCTTTTCATTTCTCTGTCCATAAAAATATCTTTATAAATTTTCAAAATCATTGCCGAACCACTGGGAGTTTTTTAACCAAGAATTAATATAGGACAAGCTATATTTAGATACATTTAAATGATTGATTCATATTTCCAAGTCGATAAATTACAGTAATATCAAACTTTTTATACGTTACAGACATACTGCAACTATTAAGTTCGTGCCCTACAGGAACCCATATACACTCTTGTTTTGTGACACACAGGAGCACTTTTATGATGACAGTAATGGAAGTGATGCAAATGAATGCTTAATATGCAGACGAACTGGGAGATGATATTAGGTCCGAACCAGGTGAAGTAGACCTTGAAGCAATGTAAGAAATTGTGAAAACACTTTGTAGTTGAAACGTAAATATTCTTTCAGTGTTATATTCTTTCTTCTTGATACATCCTGTTCTTGGAATGAAACCGATTTGAACGCTGTTCTTCTTCCTTGTGGTTTATCAGATCATGAGGAAATACATAGCCCAATAGAATATATCAAACTTTTTTAAACTTTTCAAAAGCAAATCTTATTACTCACTCACCAATAAATGATCTGATGGGCTATAAAGTGAGGAAAAACGTTAACAATGCCATTACTAAAGAGCTCCAAGAATTATTCCTCAGTTTGATTTTTTTGGGAAAAGATCAAACCTAACATTTGAAACAGTTTTTGAGTACAGAAAATTGAATTTTCTAATTTTTTTGCTCATCAATCACCCGACATCGGGTCCAAAAATAAATAAGGGGAGAGAGAAAAACAAAATCTGGAATACAGCTGAAGTTATGTTTGAAATTCTTGAACTTATCAAAAATCGTTATCAATTTCGTTTGTACCTAGGCTCATAGTAAGGTATCGTGGTTTTTTAAAATATGATACATTACTATACTATCGATTTTCTATTCTCTTTTCACTTTTATTCGTTACTGCATATGCTGGTTAAGTATAAATATACTCAGCAACACTCGTGCAAATCGAAGACAAGGAAAGAGAAGGGATGAAGGCAATGAAAGAAATTTTGGAACGGGCCCGGATTTTAAGTTCTCTCTCTTCTTTCCATTTCCACAAGTTCAAAACAACATAATTGGAAAAGGATAATATGAAATGAATAATATGCAAAGCTCTTGGTCTTTTGAGTTGCCCTGGTCTTCTCCAGACGGTATGGAATAACATCACACTCCTTAGCATCTTACAGACCGTATGGAGTGAGTCCAGACTTCTTACAAGGGAACCTTCCGAAAATGATAGTTGCAGTGAAAGATGTGACCTATGCCAATTGAAAGAGCTGTAATAGAGATGAGCATTCCCAAAAAAATAGCTGCCCATAGCAATAGGTTCAAGAAATATAAGGGGTGGAAGTTCGGGAAACAACAAGGTTCGACAAGGGGGAAAAGTGCAAATTCCGCAAAAAAAAAGGGGGGGCACGGCAAAATACAATGCTGACAAGTGATGTATAGAAAGAGACCTGCCACAATAGGGAACAAATGAAGGCCACCAGTGGGGTTAACAGTGTTGCCAACTGCAAGAAAAGTACACGTTTTGCAAAGAGCACTATATGAAGTGAGTGCAATATTCAGTGTCAACCTGTCATGTAGAACATAAGATATGGCGTGCATAATCAGTGGTACAATCTAACAAAAAAATAGAAAAAAACAGAAGTACGAAAAATACGGAAAAGACGGAGTTGGCCATGATGCGCCACATTTGATCACGAGCTGTGCATATTAGAATGAACAAAACAAGAAGCACCGACTATTCAGGAAACCGACGTACCTAACAAAAGAAAATTCCGGCAACAGGCATCACTTGGAATCCATCAATGCTAGAGTGATTGAGGCAATGTCATGTCGGGGAACATGAAATGGTTAGTTTGAGCCAACAACCGATAATAGAAGTAGTGAACGTTACGTCATGGTCGGGTCGTATGTGGGAATATACAGGGTGTCCCACTAAACTTTGTGACCTGAAAGATTTGCGAAACGAACAAAAATGTGACGCATCCAGTTGTGCAGGAATTTACCAATTTCAGGGGGTGATAAAAGTCTGTGAGAGCAAGTGCCCCCAGGATCCCCATCATAGGGCCCCAGGAGCCAACTTCAAACTTTCAAATGGCAACTGGGACCGAGTGGTACCTCTCTCGATAGATCATGGAATGTGCAACAACACCTACAGGAAACATTTGCTATAGGAAGCATGTTTTTCAAAATGGCCCACACAAAAATATGTTGTGTCTTAACATGGCATCGAGCATTGTGATCTCAAATTGCTGCAAAGAGAAAAGAGATGTTGCAAATCCAATTGCATAGGAATGTACTCATGTCGAGGGTCAAAAAAACTTTGTAAGTAGCAAGTCCCCCAGGGCCCCCATCATAAGGCTCGAGGGGTCAACCGTAACATTTCAAATGGGAACAAGGGCAGATGATATTTCTCTGGATAGATACAACACCGCCTGTAAGAAACATTTGCTATAAGAAGCACGGGTTTCAAAATGGCTGCCAAAATGCACGTTGTTCTTGTCACCGACCAGATATTTTTGGCGGCCATTTTGAAATCCCATATAGTAAATATTTCTGATATTCGTTGTTGCATATTCCCAGATTTATCGAAAGAAATATAACTCGACCGATGGTGCTATTTGAAATTTTGAAGTTGGCCCCTGTGACCCTATGATGGGGGACTTGGGGGCACTTGCTTCTTACAGAAGTTTGTAACCCGCTGACATGGGCACATTCCTGCACAACTGGATGTGTCACATTTTTTTCGCTTTGAAACTATTTCAGTCGCAGAATTAGGTGGTACACTCTGGATATATCACATAGGCGGTGATAGCACTGCAAACAGCAACACGCAGCAGATCATGCCTTTGATTATGTTTGCTTTCTACAGGTGTGGATATGTGATAGAAAGACCACCAAAGGTTCCGACACCTCGAGTACTGTTTCGAGACATTCACAGGCGATCTTTGTAATATGTGTGACGGATTGGCAGTATTCCGCTGTGCTCACTGCAAAGGTATCTTCTGTTTGGACCATTGTCTCATCGAACAATTGCACGTAAATGTGGACCAGCATGTACAAATGATGAGAAGGCTAATGCCTGTTGCCGGAATTATCTTTTTGTGAAGCACGTTGCCTAACTATATTAGAATTGTCTGGATTTTCATGGCCAGTACTGCCAACTTTGGAACTCGTTTTTCATTTCGACTCTAGGTACGTCGATTTCCTGCATAGTTGGTGCTTTCTTGTTTTGTTCATTCTAATATGCATAGCTCGTGATCAAATGTGGCGCATTATGGCCAACTTCTTCTTTTCCGTATTTTTCGTACTTCTGTTTTTTTTCTATTCTCTTTTGTTAGGTTGTACCACTGATAATACATTCCATATCTTATGTTCTACATGACAGATTGACACTGAATATTGCACTCACTTCATATAGTGCTCTTTGCAAAACATGCACTTTTCATTGCAGTTGGCAACACTGTTAACCCCACTGGTGGCCTTCATTTGTTCCCTATTGTGGCAGGTCTCTTTCTATACATCACTTGTCACCATTGTATTTTGCCATGCCCCCCTTTTTTGCGGAGTTTGCAATTTTCCCCCTTGTCCAATCTTGCTGTTTCCCGAATTTCCACCCCTTATATTTCTTGAACCTCTTTCTATGGGCAGTTAATTTTTTGGGAATGAACATCTTTGTTACAGATCTTTCAATTGGCATAGGTCACATCTTTCACTGCAACTATCATTTTCGGAAGGTTCCCTTGTTAGTGTCCTCCAGACCGTATGGGTAATATTTCATAAAAAGAATTTTTTCTCTGGCTTGCTAGTAGTCTCATCCAGAGAAGGTTTTGTGGTGGAAATCAGCTGGCGATCCACCAGGTAGACATCTCACCGAATCGTAGCTGCCGTTGACCGCTTCACAAACATCGTATAGTTCCCCACTTGAATTGGTTCTGCCTCGGCTTCCATACATACCAAAGACATTGCGGAATATAAGAATAAACATTGAAAGTAAATGCGAATACGAATATGAAGAAAAAGTCTCATGATACAATCGAAAGGAAAAGATATCCACAAGTCTGCCCGGGGGATTTGGGTGGATGACGGTTTCACCCTCGGATAAAGAACAAAGTTGCTTAGGGTTTAATTTGTGAGGCAGAGGTGCGCAAGTTGCAATAATATGAAGAGTTATGCGTTAAATGGGGAATTATTCAACGGAGTTGACGTTCGGCTTCTCCAATTCGCCACTGTTCTTCATGAACTGCTGTTTACGAACAATAGGGATCTCCAACAACGAGGTGAACTAGAAGCAAAACTCAATTTGACAACGAACATTTATTGAGAAAGTTGAAACAAGAATTGCGAATGGGAATAAACGTATTTAGTGAGTACTTAGTACTGTACATAGAGAAGTGTCGAAATTACCTACATTAATTTTAGTGGTTACAGAAATGTGAAGTGTTAATTTCCTCAAAGTTTTCTTAATTTGCGAATGTCAACTGCCTATAATTTTTTTTGTTGCAGCTGTGTAACAGCGGCGCAAAACTGTTATCAACATTAGTGGAGAGGTAGGGAAAGACCGTTCCGCACATAGTATTTTTCTAACCGATGATCAAAATGACTGGTGAAGTTGAAAACAATACTGTGCTTGATCAGAAAAACAGTGTTGTCATCAATATTAGGAGGCAGTCGTATTTGAGACTTATTCTGGGGGCACATCTATTTCATCTCACTTTCATTTGTGGCAGTCGAACAGAAATAGTCACATTTCTCCCCGCCCAAAAAGCATATTTCAAATGGATTATTGGGGGTGACAGCCCCCAGTTCGAAGATGGAGGGTATGTTTCCAGTATACCCGAGATTTGTGCCAGTAAATCCTACTGCAATTTTCGAGATAATTATTTAGTACCGTATCCGCACTGTAACATAATAACGGGTCAAGAGATTACATGAGCCTAGGAAAACGTGAGACGTGATCTGTTCCACCAACCGCAGCGACCCACGCCAACCGTCCAAACTTGACCCGCTCTGACCCACAACCCCTCTTGATCCATTCTAACCCACCAACCCAATTTGACCTACGCTGAACCCACTTTGATTGAAGGTGACCTAATCTCTTGCACGATCCACCGTGATGCATTCCCACACACAAGACCTGATATAAATCTATGGCCTAAAAAAAGATTGTTTTTTCCATTTCAAACAGAGGCTAGTTGAGTGGAATTGTGTCATGAAAGAAGTTTTAACAGTCATTGTACAGTATAGCTATAGTGCGCTATAGTACGTGGAGACATTTAGTCTCAGAAACTATAATACATAGAGAGATGAAATTAAGATAATCCAGAAAGCCATTGCAATTTAAATACATTTTAAATGTCACCGTTTTTGAGATATAGGGTTCAATATTTTTATACATCAATTTTTATCCTATAAACATAACAACTCAATTTAACTTAGATCAGTGTAAATAAACACTTTTCAGGAATTCTGGATACTTCCGGTTAGTGTTGTAAGAAAACGTTTTTTTCTGTGAAGTTTTTTTTAAATAAAAAACATCGTTCTTTTTCATACTTTTTTTCAAATGTCTGTTTTTTCTGGCAACTATTATTTATTGATTTATGTTCAGATTATTGAAATAATCAACAAAACTTGGGTTCAAGCCCTCGTAACTTACAAATCGTTTGTTTCTTTGTACCTATACGAGCAAAATTGTGTGATTATTCCTTTCGGACCGAGGTCATTTTTGGCGTTTTCCTAGATTCTCATTTAGTGACTTATTGCTCAAAAATTGTTTACTCAATTGATATGGTTACGGCCTTGTTTTTTTAAAAAAAAACGATGGGCTATATTTTGGTGTAGGTTGCATTGCAGTGTTAATAATGGGTGGGAAATTATTGAGGGAAATGTGGGGTGAAAATTTACAAAAAGATCCCTAACCGAATTTCATTCTTTTTTTGTATCTAGCACCACTGCTGTTACGAAGGTTCAAGTCACCTAAAATATTATTTGGTGTCTTGACAAGACACAATGAAATCCTGAAGTCGCTGGCTTCTATTCAAAGAGAGAAAGAAAAATCTCTGTTGTCGTACACAAGAAATGTTGACACTTTTTATGCCTCAGAAGCAAAAGTCAACAGATGTACCGGGGGTACAGCTTCGCTAATTATCCTATTCAAACTTTTTATGTTGCGTTCTGTAGGGCAAAGAGGAAGCTTTCAGGTAGTAGTACGTTTGTTTCAATGTAGAAAACAAGAGGGAAATAATAAAGCGGAAAAGGAACATTTCCGAATTTTTAATCTAAAATCAGGTATTAATAATTTTGGCTGGAAAAGCTGCCATCAGACCGACAAAAAATATCTGAAAATAAAACTTAGTACACAAAAAAATATCGTACAAGTATCACGTCGATATCTAACACAGTAAGCATGAAATTAAAAAAAAAAATCTCATTCTGCCTCAGAAATTCAACATTTCCAAAACAGGGTTTATTATAAATATCAACTGTAATTATCCTAATTATTTTAGCGAAACTTTTTCCTTTGCGCTGTGTATACTAAGAACGAGTTTTTAGACACTGGTACGTTTGTTCAAGTGTAGCCAATGAGAGGGGAATAATAGAAATTAAAAGGGATTTTTTCTAAAATTTGCCCCTAAAATCTGGAAATAAACGTTTCTGTAGCTGGCAACACTGCTATCACACACACACACATACTATGTTAAAATAAGCCTTTGTATCCCTCTAATATATCCTACAAGTATTATGGCGATATTTAAGGAACAAATCTTCTAATTACCAAAAATATAATACGTTAAACAGAAAAGTAGGGAAAAGATACAAAAATCAAGGGTTAGAACCTAAATACGGTGTTTTCGTTCCCCCCTAATTACCCCATTGTAGCGATCTGTACAAGCGTTTGTTAAATAAGGACAAATGTTCGATTGGCGTAAGTTGACTTGCACTCGGACTTATAGGTACGGATTTAAAAACAAAATTTTAGGGAAATTTTAACTTCCCTAATTTCCAACACTGCGCACAGGCTCGTCTAATTCATGCCCATGAAAGGTATGTACCTGGCAAGTCTTGATTAGGTCTTTCTACAACGGAGGAAGCTACAGGGAAAAAAGTAGTAAAAGAAATGCGAAATTAGAAAATTCTCGAAATTTTGACTAGGGTGAAATTTGAGAAGGAAATTCGACATCAGAAGAAAAAGAAATTAATATGATAAACTATAATCCAACCATATTTTGCAAGAACAATATCCCGATATCTTAATTAGTGTCTACAAAAGAGCGGACTAAAAAAGAGACACACTCTGTGACAACTTGGACTCATCGTCATAATATTTTCCGTGAATTTCTATTTTTGTATCTGAACTTTTGAGGTACCCAATTGTTTGGACTCTACAACCATCGGGAATTATTGGATTTAAGATATACGTTCTGCTATTGGAGTAAAATGGACTATTCTTATGCGAAAATAATACAAAAATAAAGAACTTTCTGTCTTTCTTTTTTTCTAAAAAGAAGAAATAAAAGAATAAAGAAAAGAGACATTAATTGTGAAGAAAAACTGAAAAGAAATCACTTTGAAAAATAATAGAGATGTTTGTATAGAGTTTTTGTATTTATACGTCAATAGTCAACTTTGTACCATTGCGCTCTTCCTCGTGGCTGGTGTTTGCTTTCCTCGCGCCAGAAGCTAGGAAGAATTGAATGTTGCCTAAGGTGCTACTTTGCAGCACCGAAGCAATCCCATCCGTGTTTCCTGTACTGCCACGTCAACGAGTTGCTGTATGCATGATTGAGTGGGTGTGTTTGAAATCTAATGGAATAAATTGCTGTTTTTGTGGTTTCTGCTTTTACATCGCTTGGTAATGTGATCGGAATCTTTGGACTTTCCGAATCATTTTGATGATCCATCGTTTGGGTTTGTTTCCGTTTGAGAAAAATTGTTAGCTGTAATTTCTTTTGAGATGAAAGATAAAGAAAGCCCATCAATAATTGCGGTAAGTGAAGAAATATTATTTTTGTATTTCTTTCTCTCTGTTTTTCTCTTGGGTTGTTAAGTTCTCTGCTTTAAAGGAGTGTATTTTTCGTAGTTTGTGTTCTATATTCTGTTTGAGGCACTATTGTCTTTGGTTTTGTTAGTTGAGTTAATTTAGCGTCCCTATCGAGTAGTTTCAATTACTAGTTCTTTTGGTTAATTTGCTTGAAGTTCAATTTAATTTAACCTTCCCATTGAGTTGCTTCCATTTCGCTAATTTGGCATAATTAATTGAGAGGATAGTTGCTCTAGTTTCTTGTTTCATTTAGTTTGTTCAGATTCAGGGTTTTTGTGATTAATTAGGTTTGAAGTTCGGTTAGTTTAATTTTGTGTCACAATTAACTGTTTTCGGTTTTGGGTAATCTTGCGTTAATAGTCAATGCTGTAAACGTTTTTTTAGTTCTTTTAGTTTTGAGTAATTTTGTCGTAGTAATTTAGTTTGTGGTTAGTTTTTTTTTGTGTCCCATTCGAATTGCTAGTTTCGAGTACTTTTAGAAGGTTAGCCTTACTGTTTGAAGGTTTCTTTCATGTAAGTGGTTTACTGGATTATTATTCAAGTTCATTTTGGTTTATTTAATCTAGTTGAATGAAGCTAGCTTTCAAACTAAAATTACGGAAAAGTAAATTTGATTCTATGATTTAACATCATTTCTTTTTGTTGGGGTTTCTTTTGTATTCAAATTGGTTTTATTTAATTGTTAAATTATCCGTCAGAATTGGTCCATTAAATTTTTTTGCTACAATTTGTAGTCCTAATTGATATTCTTTGAACTTATAATTTATCATTTGTTTGCTATTAATTTTCCGATTGGCGTTTGAGTAGCAAATTTTATTCTCAGTCCACGTAAGTTTCTTTTTTATTTGAAGTTTAGCCTAGTTCGGTAAAATCCTCGGCCAGATCTAATAGCTTTCTCGGATTATCGTTATTCTCAGAAACTGATTATTGGGAGTTACATCGGTTCTGAAATTTTCGGATTCCTGATTTTTTTGTGTTGTTTTCTGGAGTTATATTTTTTGAAACTTAATTATATTGCTTTAGCTTCTGTTCAGGGTCTTTCGCATATTATTGTTTGAATCATCTGTTATTGATAACGTTTTTCTTGATAGTTCTCGATTTGGAAATTAGCGTCCCAAACGAAATTCACAGTTTTAAACACCACTCAAAAAAATAAAAAAAAAATAAAACACGTTTATTAACTATAAAAATTTAGTCTCCGAATTATAGCAATTAATTATTTGATTCAAACCTATTTGGTTCATTTTAATTCATTTTTGTTTAGATTTAAGTTAAATATATTTGTAATCTAATTTTGTCGGTTGACTATTGGCTTACTTATATATAATTCTATCAATTTGGAATTTGATAGTTACAGAAATATGTGACTGACGGTGTGACCAAATTAAATCATTCTATTTAAGATAAGAATTTATAATAGACTTGTGAATTTTCAATACTTATTAATTCTTAGAACTGTTGTTATACTACGGATTGAATGAGATTTGAATTATATATAGGGTGGTTAAAAGGTAATATTTGCTGGAATATTTTTCAACCGTTTTAATGTAAACTGTTAATCAAAATAAATTACTTAAGCGATATATATATATATACATATACAGAGACTGGCCATTTTTCAGGAACACCCCACTGTATTGTGATTTGCCGAATCGTCCTTGCTTGTATTGTTATCACGGAATTTCTTGTGGGATCGTTCGACGCACTAGATGTTTTTCACTTTTAAGCGCTGGAGCGTTAAAACCCGTGTGTGCGACTATGGCCACCTGGGCCACCGAGTGTACATTTGATTCCTTTTTTTGACTACTAACCCGTTTTGTCGTTGTAGTTATAGTCTAGACTCATAATAATATCGTTGTTATAAACAATAACTTTATAAGGAAAATTTTCTCTCCTTTTTACATTTTAGTTCCAACACTGTTGGTGAGATATGCAGGGTGTTTCAAAAAGAATATCAGGGATTTAAATCTTCGTCGTGCTTATTACATTTTACGTACAATTATAAGCAATGCATCAAGTAAAAGAGTAACTCACAGAGTCTTTACTACAAGTGTTCGATGTGAGATTCATTCGTCATACGGTACACATCTAGTCGATAGGCGAGAAAGAGCCCCGTCATATGGCATAAAACACATTCAATTTATTTGAGTCTCGTTTCAACTGTACCATCTCCTGAGGATTTGTAGACGATCAGATGCAAACATTATGAGTGTTCACATTATGAGTCTTACGTGAAATATCGATTTATCAATGAAGACGATACAATTCAGGAAATCTTCATTGTTATGCAGCAATATTTCACTTGCGAAATTTGCATATAAACTGTAGTCCGTAGCAGTGACGAAGCCAGCATTAAGTTCTTAGGGGGCAAAGGAGGGGCAGATACATTTTCAGGGGGCGGGTATTTGCCACACCAAAAATGACATATTTAATACATTTGACTTATTTTACATTACATTGTGTATTTCGAAGCTGTTTCCATATTAGACCTATACGGTTACAACTTAAACTTGTTGGAAGTAAAATTTGTAACTAACAAATAATTAACGTCTGAACATGATATATTTTTCAATGAAACTTTTGAAGCCTAAACATAAATTGAATTACTTTCGCGTATGCTACAAGTAACACATCCGTCTAGTACTATATGCTACGTCTCTCTCTCTCTCTCTCTCTATAGGAGCTGCTGAAAATGTCCTAGTCCAATCCAGAAGGAGTGTATGTACTAGATAGAAAAATGAAACCGTAGTTTAGAAGAACATATCTCTGTATGTACTAACCTCCGCGATAAACACCACCTTTACGAAGACACTTATGTGTCGGGTAGGGAGGATTACGTGCTAGAGTGAAATTTAGAGCTGTGTCGGTGGTAGTTCACTACCAGAAGGGACACCCCTACCGAATTGGTCTAAATGGAGTAGTAAGACGAAGAGTGTTCTGGGAGAAGGCAGCAGTTCTCCAATAACAAAGTTGGCGGAAATCATAGCGATTGGTACGGCAACTTGGAAATTAGTACAAGTCGTGGTAAGAGCGACTTTTTACGGTTGGATGCTGCGAGGTGGAAGGCAACGGGACACCACCACACTATTTTCCCTAGTTTGCTGGTAGCAAAAAGAGAACACATGAACAATGGTCTTTTGCTGCTCAAATTATATTTCCGGAGGTAGAATATCCCCACATTCGGATCTCCGGGAGGGGGATGGCTTGGGTAGGATTATTGGACGAGAAAGTAGTAAGGGGAGGAAGACAGACAGAGAAAGAAATACAGGGAAGAGCAAAAGGTTTAGGATAGGGACACGGAACGTATGTACTATGTTACAGGGAAGAAGATTACAAAATCTGAAAGAACAAATGAAACAAAATAATTTAGATTTGGTAGCCAGTTGTAAAGTTAGATGGGAAGATAATGGGGTATTGAACAGGGAGGGATATGAAATGTTTTACTCAGGTAATGAAAAAGGCGGACATAATGGCGTAGGAATAATTCTTGGAAAGCGCTTAAAGGAGAAGGTAGTGAAAGTAGAATTTATTGATGATAGAGTTATGCTGTTAAGAGTTAAAGGGAAAAGGAAGGATCTAATTGTGATACAGATATTTTCACCGACGAGTTTCCATGCAAATGATGAAGTAAAGGAAAATTATGATAAAATAGAAGAAATTACAGATAGGGAGAATAAGGGTGCATTGGAGATTTCAATGCTGATGGGAGATTTCAATGCAGTTGTAGGGAAAAAACAAAAAGGTAGTATCGTAGGCAAATATGGTTTAGGCCAAAGAAATGAATGGGGAGAGGGACTGATGAATTTCTGTATTCAGAATTCACTTGTAATTTGGAACACTTAGTTCAATCAGCACAAGAGAAGAAGATATACATGGAAATCACCCATAGTCGGCGGAGGATATTAGATAGATTATGTTATGATTCAGGACAGGTATCGGAATAGCTTAGAGAACGCGAAGACCCTTCCCGGAGCTGATATTTTCTCTGATCATAATCTTGTGCTGGCCGAAGTAGATATTCAACTGAAAAATGTAGGCAGAAGAAAGGTAGGTAACAAAGTGTTGAATACTGAAAGGTTGTAAAAGGAGGAAATAAGTAATCTTTTTTTTAAAAAATCCGAGTAAAAATGTTCAAACGAGAAAGGATAGGTGCAGGTAGAAACGCACGGTGGGAACAATTTAACGTTGCTTACACCAGGCTGCAGAGGAAGCAGTAGGTTACTGCGAACACAAAACTACTAATAAACCATTGATTACAGAGCATATGTTGCAGACAATGAGCTAGAGGAAGATGTGGGAACAGGTTGATACAGAAGAGGGTAGACGAGGGACGAGTTTTACGAAAGAAAATCCGAGGACATAGGAGAATTAGAAAGAGTTGGGAATATGAGGAAATGTACAAAGAGGTGAAATCTATGAAATTTCGGAGGAAAGAAGGGAGCATTATGAATAGAAAATAAGAATGGAAAGATTGTCAGCGAGAGAAATGAGGTCATAGGAAGGTGGAAAGAATACGTTGAAGACTTATACGAGAGTAGGGATAGACCGTGTAGCCTAAATTTGGAAGTGGAAAATGAAGTAGGCGAGGATGATAAAATATTTAGTATTTTTCGGGGTGAGTTTAAAAAGGCTATATCCAAGGTTAGGAATTGAAAGGCAACCGGAATAGATAACATACCAATCGAATTCATTAAAAATATAGGAGACAAGGGAAAGAAAGAGTTTTGGCGACTATGCAATGAAATATATGAAACAGGAGAACGGCCAAAAGACTTTCTGAAAACGTTCATGATACCGATGGCTAAGAAATCGAAACCAAAGAGATGTGAGGATTGTATAACTATCAGTCTAATATCTCATGCAGCCAAAATTCTGCTCCGAACACTGTTATATGCAAGAACAAAAAAAAGATATTGAGGAGGAGCAGTTCGGGTTCAGAAGAGGCAAAGGCACAAGAGATGTTTTTGGATTATTAAGGGTGATCGGTGAAAGATTTATAGAAAAAGAGAAAAGAGGCGCATCTTGTATTTATTGATCTAGAAAAGGCTTTTGACCGAGGGAATTGGGAATTGTTGTTGGGAGCTCTAACAAAGATAGGGTTGGAATGGAAAGATAGAAGACTCATAAGAAACTTATACATGAACCAACAAGTAAGGGTTAGGATAGGGGAAGAACTGACGGAAGAGAGTGCAATGGGAAGGGGAGTTCGACAAAGATGCTGCCTCTCGCCAAACAATATTTAATGTCTACCTAGAAGAGATATTGAAAAAGAGCCTACATGATGATGAAGAGATTTCGGTAGGAGGTAGAATTAGATGCATACGATTTGCAGACGATATGCCGTTTGTTGCAGAATCTGATAAGAAAATCAATAAAATGTTAGAAAAAGTGAAAAATATGGGATGAAAATAAATGTTAGAAAGACAAAAGCCATGGTGATCTGAACGAAGAGGTCTGTGTCAAATATGAAAGTAGGAGGGGAGAAAATAGAACAAGTGAATTATTTTTTGATACGTGGGTAGTATTCTTAGTAATAACATGAGATTGCGAACGTGAAATAAAAGCAAGGATACGAATGGCGAAAGGAGCCGTTAAAAGAATGAGTTGAGAAAAAGTCTCATAAAATGCTTCGTGTGGAGTGTTGTACTGTATGCGGTGGAAACGTGAACATTCCGTAGAAATGACGAAAATCGACTGGAAGCCTTAGAAATGTGGGTGTGGAGGAGAATGGAAAGAATTAGTTGGGTCAAGCGGAAAACGAATGAGAGATTGTTAGAAATGGTGGGAAAGAAAAGAACACTTTTAGATATTATTAGGAAGAGGAAGAGAAAGTGGTTAGGACATTGCCTAAGAAGACATTGTATCATGAGGAACGTCCTAGAGGGAATGGTGGCGGGAAAGAGAGGGAGGGAGCGAAGGAGACTACAATTAATGGATGATATTCAAACAGAAAGATCATACGCGAAGACGAAGAGGTTAGCGGAGGACCGTGGAGCATGGAAACTTCTCAACTGCGACAAATGATTTGCCAATAAAGGCAAAATACCTATGCTGCTGCTGCTGATGACATATGTACAAATGCAAATTTTCATATCAATAATGACATTCTTATTGTTTCTCAGGCCTCTGAAGTGATTATGTGTGCCCAAACAGATAATTTTACAAACATCTAGATCCTAACTATTATAACATTTTTGTTCCACCAAGGAAAGTCATCGAAGTAAATTAATTAGCAAATCAGTGAAACACCACCAGACTCTCCTCTTTACTAACTAAAGTTCAGCACCCTGACAATACGTTTTATTGTTAATCAATTTAATTCTATAAATTTATTATTATCATTTGCAGGAAGAGAAAACACAACTCTTTTTATCCTCTTCAAAAAATTGAGCCATGGTAGTTGCAAACTAAGCTGTTATAAGCACATCCTCTGAATATTTAAAGCCGAGAATAATGTTTCAGAAAAAAAGAAGTAGGGCCTATAGAATCTTGAAGTAAAACAAAATATGAAACTGAAAACTTCAAATCTGGATAAATGCAAACAAGTTACGTAACCTTTCTTACCTTTCTTTTGTTTCCAATCGAATTGATACAATAAGAAGAAAACAAGTGGACCAAATCTACTATTGTTCGCTAGGCACAATAATTAAAAATCATAAGAAAGAAGTATAACTAAAATGTACCTCAAAAGACGCTAAATTAGAAAAGAGAAATATGCGTACATACCCAGACACTCAAAGAAGAAAGCTTCAGGACTAATCTGACACATAGTAAATACATGGATATTAGACTACAATTTGTCAATGAGATTGTTTATGATATTGATATAAAATACTACATGTAGAATGTTTAATGATTTTAGGAGTCTGGGGGGCAGTCAGGGGGCAGCTACTAAGGGGCGCTTGACCCCTTGCCACCTCTAGCGTCGTCACTGGTCTGTAGGCTTTAAATCTGTAAGAACGATAAGCACGTAGTTGGAAGTGTCTCCTTCATATTCTTCACAGAGACTGTTTCACTGTACAGATTCAGTCTTTGTTAAAACACAAAAAGCTTTCTGCTCTCTAGTCTACATCTTTGCTACTTGCTGTTTCTAACGGCAGATAGGAGAAACAATGCATGTACATACGTGAGTACAAAACTGTTTGAGTTGTTCTTTTATTTTATATAATATTTATAATTGTAAGTTAATTGTAATAGATACTACGAAGTTTCAAAACGCTATAATTAATTTTGAAACAGCCTGCATTGCTTAAAAATTTGTCATCCAATATTCATGTCTTGTATTTACATATCATCAAGGCCGGCCCTAGGCAATTTGTCGCCCGTGCAATGGCATAATTTGCCGCCTCCTCCTTTCTGCAAAAAGAACAAATCTTAAAAGTCATGATTTTAAGTATGCTACTGCAGCATGAACAGCGAAGGGGAGGGTCGTAGTCAGAAAGACTTAAATACTTACTAAAAATGCAATCCCGTTGTGTCTGTTTTTTTTTCTTTAAATATTAATCTATTATGTTAGTGAAAAATAAAGCAAATACACCTGCAGAGGAAAGATGGTAAACCTTTTTATAGAATTCAATAGAAAGCTTCAATAACAATGTATCAGTTTGCAATTTCAGTGCAACTAGCTGTTTTATCTTTTTTTATTTTTCTTCTACATCCGTTAATTTTTCTTAAACCTTGTTTGTCTTTTCAATGATAACGAACTTGTTTCTGAGAAAATCAAGACTAGTTGTCATATCAAAACTGTTATAAGTTACTAAAATGAAGATATATTCGCTACTATTCGAGAATTGAATTCTTGCACTTGACAACAATGAGGCAATTTGTGCTTGGATTGATTCGACCATTTACTTTAGCATTGTCAATGTGACCTTAAACTAATGCAACCTAAACTTAATTTATGAAGGTAGTATTCAAATATGTTAGCTTAGTAAGTGTAACTACCATCAAAATGATGTCTGTTTCCAACAAGAAATATTTAAGTTAAATAATACACTTATGACAGATTTTGACGGATCCTCCAAACTTGTCGCTCCATGCTAATGCACGTGTTGCACATATGGTAGAACCGGCTCAGTATATTATATATATCTAGTCGAAAAATTATTTATATATGATATTTAGAAAAATATTATTAGGCAAATTAGTATTACTATTAATCTCAGTGCTAATTTACAGTAAATTGAACAAGAAAATCGGTTTTCTATGTTCGTCTCCCGAAACTATTGGTGCGGATACCCCCATAAACTTTTTACAATGCTGTAATTGATACCTATACGAAATGTGTTTGAAATTGCTTCATGAGTTCCACAGTTATGCTGGAACATGCATAAGATTTATATAGATAGATAAACTGTGATTCACAATAATAAATGCTCTTTACGTAAACTAGGAGTCCTTCCTTTGCGTAATATAAGAGTAACTAAGGAATCTAAATGCTTTTGGCATTAATATTCTTGTCATTTTTATTGTTTAAAATAAATGAAAATTTATGTATAATTCTTCATCTGAAACTCTGATATTGATCTCCCAAGAAATATTACATGCCTTATACACTATTGTTCTTGGCAGTATTTTGATGCTTTATAAATTCTTTACTCACTCAATGTTGGTTTGAATGCCTACTTCCACTACGGGAGAAGACAAAGGCATAAAACTGGTAGTAAGATATAACTTACCCCATAATTAATTATAGTCCTTTATTTCAGTGTGATTAACCGCAACCTCTGGTCTCTCTCTCTCTTCCAAAATGAACTACAAACTTCATTTTTGCTTTTCCGTGGAGATATTCTAAAACCAGTCATTTAATTCTCATGGTTTTCCAATAGAAGAGGGGGGTTTGAAGACAATACGAAACAGTAGGACTATATATATTGTACAGTACACTTAAAATTATACAAAAACATTTGCTGCTAATGAAGTTCCTTTCATGAACTAAGTCATCGAGCGGGAAGGAAAGTGGAGAAGCAGTGGAGCCAAAGTCCATGACTATGTGTCGCCTACAGAACATGCCTTCAAGAACGGATCAAATACAAACAGTTAAACTTCTTTATTCTCAGCTTCCTCATCAGAACAGATCACACATATTCGAGAGGAGTCGCAGGTGATCATAGTGAACACAGATTTTGCATTTTTGAAAGTAATGTAGATTGTTTTACAAAGCCCTTCATGCACTAGCGGATCCAAAAGGATCCCTTGGTGTGGGCGGTTCGTTTCCTGTAAGATGAACTTAGCCTTAATGTAACCAGAATTCTAATTTGCCTAAATGGGACGCATTTAAAGTAGGGGCTGGTGGGACGTTTAAATCTGATTCCAATTTCCATTTTGGATCCCGATATTGTACGTTTTATAATCAAAGTACAGGGGTTGAACAAAAAATCTAAAACGTATGGCTGGAGCCTGCTTTTACGTCCACAACAGCTTGGATCCTACGTGGAATGGACGTATACAGCTCCTAAAACGTGTGCGTAGAATTTTGTACCATTTTTCTCCAAAACATGCTCCAAACCCTTAAGTGATCCTGGTGGAAGGTAATGAGGCCAACCAGGCCTTTCTAACTCAGACCACGATCGCTCAATGATCTTCAGATCTGATGATGGTGGTACGTAGGGGAGGTGTCATAGGTAATGGTCATGCTCTTCAAAACACGATTTCTGGGTTTTTGAAGAATGACAAGGTGCCAAATCATCTTTGTAGATACCATAACCATCAGGGAACAATACTTTGGCCATGGGTAGACGCTGGTCCTCAAAATGGCCTCATAAGTCTTAGCACTCATTATTCCATGCAGCGGTATGATAGAATCTGCAGAAAACAATGATATTACTGCCCGTACTGTAACAGAACCACCCCAATGCTTTACAGTTGCGAGCAGACAGTTAGTGTGATAGGCCTAAGATCTTGTTTTTAATACGTAAACACGACCCGTTGTTAAAAAAAGGTGAAGGTCGATTGGTCGGACCACATTACGTGTTTGCACTGCTCATGCGTCCACGCCTTGTGGTCGTTACACCACTGGATAATAGGGTGGCCCGAAAAAACTCATTTTTTTTATTTCGAAGTTTGTAATAGCGCGGAAAAGTTGCGAATTATAGAAACCAAGAAAAATAAAAAATATCAAAATCGGTTGACATCTTCCGGTCGCGCATAGACCCTAAAGTGTGACAAAATATGAAAAAAAAAACATTTTTGCGATTATTTTCTTTTTAATTTCTGAATTAAATGTTTTCGTAATGTAATAGTTTTTAACGTCTTCAAATAGAGCTTAAAAAATGGTATTTTAATTTGGTTTAGATCAGTTGATATCTTCTGGTCGCGCATAGGGCCTAAAATTTGTCAAAATATTGAAAATGTTACATTTTTACGATTTTTTCAAAATATCTTTAATAAACTGTTTTTAAACATAACACTTACAGTACTTTTGTTTTTGAACATAAGAACATTGTGATTTATTAGGATGCGAATAAATTAACAACTTCCCATTGCGCAATGATCCCAATGCTATAGAAAAACAGTACATAAAAAGATAGTCTTGTGACATGATGGGTGATAACAGTAACAACGTGCATGGTACTTTTTGACTTGCTCTATATTTTAAAAGCTTAAATATTTATTTAAGTTAAAATTTAGTTTTTAACGATAAGCTTACTTTTCTAAAAAAAGGAAGAAACAGAGTTCTGAATAAATAGTCCATGTTACTTGAACCTGTTCAGTGTCCATTAGTACTCTTCCCTATTTTGTAGCCGAAGGTACTTTGAAGACTGATTTGCTGGTGAATTTAGGCATAGATTATCTGGACAGCAGAGTGGTTCTTATAAATGCATCTCGTGATTCAGCTCCACAAAATTTCCTGAGGCTTTCGTGACGAGTTTTGCACAGCGCTCAACAGCCTGCGTGTGAACTGGGAATTGCTTGAAAGCAATATTCCAGTCAGGGATTGAATCACCGCCGATGTGCAATTTGGTCTCGTCGTCACTGATTTCTGCCAACAATGGGGGAGAAAATAATGCATACTCCATCCTATTGACAATTTCTGAGTAATCCTGCGCATTAAAGTTGTTTTTGGTGGCATGAATGTTCTCCTTCTTGCATCTCTCTGTCTTGTCTTCAGAATTCTTCGCAGTCCGAGCTCTCTTATGTGTTTCCTGTCATCTTGAGTCATGGCTGGCAGCAAGTGTTCTGAGTGGGCGAAAAAACATTCCGTTCGATCAGAGGGTCGACAACATCAAGCAAATGTTTTGGCAAATACCTGATAGACTGTATTGCTTGGTAAACAAGTTTCGGGCCGTCTATAAAGTGTTTACTTGTTTTCATAGTAAACCACATTGGCATGTATGATTTTAATATAAACAAAATAGTTCTTGAAGTTGAGGTGAGGGGTTTCTTCACTAAGGTACAATCTGAGAGTTCTGTTTCCTTTTGTCAAGACCTCGAATGTGATAAGTACCCCGGATCTCGTACAGCTAAATCTTCGTTACAGGTTCCTGATTTTATTGCCTTTGATATATGAAGTAGATATTGCTGATCTTTGCTAAGCACGTTTCTGTCTATGTCTGAAATGTGACAATCAGTACTCTGGAAGTTAATCACCGGAAGTTTTTGACAGCCTACGAACTTTTCACCGATTGGCCCTTTAGAACAACCAGGCCCATCAAGGTGCTCAAACATGTGGCAGAATGGTAACTAAGTGAAATCAAGAGGCGAATTGCCTATTGTAAAGGTTTCCTCAAATGTAGTTCAACTCGGCGAACCAAGTCAGGTTTCCAACCTGTATTCACAGCAGTACATTACATCCGATGACAACTAGATTTTCAAGAGAAATACAACGCTTAGACAAGTTAGAAATTACAGACTTGACAATATCTTCAGAGCTTCTAGAATTTGGAGTAACGTGGCCAACGTACAGTGAGCCGTGTTCTTGACTCAGCGAGTAATGCTCTTCCTTAATAATTCTACGAAATCTTTTTGAATGAGTTTAATAAATATTTAAGCTTTTTAAATACAGAGCATGTCAAAAAAGTACCATGCACGTTGTTATTGTTATCACCCATTATGTCACAGGAATATCCTTTTTAGGTACTGTTTTTCTATAGCATTGGGATCATTGTGCAATGGGAAGTTGTTAATTTATTCGCATCTTTATAAATTCGAATCTTTATGTTCCTATGTTCAAAAATAAAAATACTGTGTTCAAATATTTTGTTTTAAAACAGTTTATTAAAGATATTTTTTAAAAACCCGTAAAAATGTAACATTTTCAATATTTTGACAAATTTTAGGCCCTATGCGCAACGGGAAGATATCAACTGATTTACACCAAACTAAAATACAATGTTTTTGGCTGTATTTGAAGGTGTTAAAAAACTATTACATTACGAAAACATTTAATTCAAAATTCTTAAACAATAATCGTAAAATTTGTTTTTTATTTTCATATTTTGTCAACCTTTAGGGTCTGCGCACGACCGATAGATGGCAACCGATTTTGATATTTTTTTTTTTCATTTTTCTTTGTTTCTATAATTCCCAACTTTTCCGCGCTATTACAACTTCGAAATAAAAAAATGAGATTTCTGCCCACCCTACTGGATAACCCTCTTCCAATTTACCGCTGAGACCACGCGTTGGACATTAGAGGCCGTGCAATGAATTTTCATTTTATGAAGGTTCTGTCGCACTGTATTCTATGGAACCGGGTTTTGTAGGTCACAATTGGGTTCAGACGTAATTTTCATTGCAGTGGCCTTCTTCTTAACTGATACAATCCGTTTTAATGCCCTCCGGTCCATATCTGACAGGATTGTTTCGCGCTCTGCAGACCCCGTAGACCAATGTACAGTATTGTATCGCCCTTGTGTCATTCGACACAGTGCCTTTCGACACTCTCACAATGTTCACCACTGTTACCACCGAAGCTTCAACCAAATGAATCAACGATCATGCCTCTCTGGAAGTCTGTCAAGTCGCCCATTTTACCGCAACACTTTCACACCACAACACTCACAGATGAACTGATAACTGCTGATGTAACAGGAGGATCCACGTGACATATTGAAAACAAAAAAAAATAATATTAATAATCGTCTACCTCAAAAGGTGTTGTACAGTGGAGGGCCAAACTCATGTTTCCTCTATGAAATGTTTTTAGATATTTTTTTCTATTCTCTGTATATATCTTTGTATATTTAAATTAAAAACTCAATGTCGTTCCTAGGGCATGGCGTGTCATGACTGATTCATGCATAGTTACAGCAATATATCACATTCTCTGTCTTGCACAGTAATTGCAACCCAGACAGCATGTTTGCTCACCGCAAGCTTCCCTGTCGCCTTTATTTGATTTTATTTCGCTTTGGCTTATACACAAATGCTTATTTCTGCTTGGCGCAAGCTGTAGTGCGGGCAACCCAGGCTTCACTTCCGAGACGCTTTATTTAGATTGAGGTAAAAAGCCAGCGCGCGTTCGATTTTCAGTTGTTCTAAAAAACCACGTGACGCTGACCTCTTAACTTTCGGCGACAAGATAGTATTCGCGTTGTTAGCGTCTTGTTAGCATTCAGCTTGAATAAAGAACAAACTTAATTATTTTTTTTAATTGTGCTGTTTAGTACTCCAGTCCCACGTACGTACCTATAATGTCGTTCTTTATTTCCTCATATTTCGGTTACCATGAGGCATAACGAATTATAGTATTTGTGTATAAAGCAAAAATGTGAACATAGATGGCAGCCTACTTATTTCGCGAAAGAATACAGAAGTGTTGCAGATATTTTAATACAAACTTTAACCTACAGTATAAACTTTATCTGAACGCTCTGTTTAAAATATAAACATTTATCTGCGTTTTTATATAAAAAAGTAGAAATTTCAAGTACTCGCGGCTAATATAACAACGCATTAGATATTTGTAAGAAGCTACGGCGCATTGCTTGTTGTTGCTTGTTGTTGTCGCCAAAGAGAGGGCGTAACCCTCTAATGGCTGGGAGTAGGAAGTTATTTTATAAAACTGAAATTGATGAATAAAGATGTATATATGTTACCCTATTCCCGTCCCCTAAAGAAAACCTCAGAGGTGTTGTCGCACTGTATTTTTGCTTGTTCTTGCAGCATCACAGGGTGTTTTAAGGGACAATACCAGACTAAAGATAAGAAGAAGAGGCATTGCTTGTCATCTTCAGGTCAATATCTCTATTGACCTTATCAGCTGTGACTTACCAGACGTCAGTACGGCTGGTTTTTGCGATCCTATCGTCTTCCTGGCTGAAGAAGCTGATAGCTTGTGTGTTTGTTCTGGCAGACTGATCTAGCCAATACCAGAGTAAACCGACGCAGACTAAAAGCGACTTCAAGCCTACCTGAGAACCCATCCAAACGGGGTTCTCTTTACCTAGATTATTACCTCACCTGTTCATTGTGAACACATTTATCAGGCCGGAGTGTCTGCATCTTCATCATGGCGTCTCAACCTTTGGCTGGTCGTCATTCTAATCTGCCACCTGTTCTCCTTGCTCCCTCAACCTCTAAGAAACCAGGGTTACGGAGGGCACGATCTCTGGAGAAAAATCTAGATAGTAATTCTCGTTCAAGCTCACCTAGTAAAGCTTCAAATAGTACTCCACAACCACCAGCCAAGAGACCACATAAGCTTCATGACAATATTCCAGCAGATACTTCATCCATGTCTGTTGACATGACTGACACGAACCAGTTTCCAACTTTGCAAGAGACACTCAAGGCTCCAATCTACTCTTTTCTTTTAGAAAATTACGATCCAAAGTATGAGGACCTCAAACGTCTGTTTTCGCAAATCACTAAATACATGCCACGTTCTGCTATTTCTCAATTAGTTCGTACTCGCACTGGCATTATTATTAAGACTAGTGATTCAGATTTCTCTCGCAAACTGTTGAATTCCTATAGGTACGAAATCTTCGGCACAAAGGCAACTCTCAAGGCTCTCTCTACTTCACGTCTAAAGCAACCACCCCCACCTCGTAGATCACCTACTCTCTCTGTGTTCATTCGTGGAGTAGATCCTACATATACTGACACAGAGGTTCAGGAGGAGCTTACTCAAGAAGGTCATACTATTCTTAAATGCCTGAGAATTCGCAATAACCAAGGCCCGACATACATGGTACGGGTTCTCACCAATTCTCAGCAGACCATCAATGATCTATTGGATCTAGGAGCTTATATTTACAAGAAACGACACCGTGTAGAGCCGTCTCACACATCTAACCCTTGCCTATTAGATGTGAGCGTTGCCAAACTTATGGTCAACATCCTACCAATCAGTGCCATAACCAACCAAAGTGCGGCTACTGTGCAGGTCCGCATCTGACCCGTACATGTTCCAATATGCAGCAACCCCCTCAGTGCTCTTTCTGCCCAGAAAAACATCCAACCTATAGCTATAAATGTCAGTCTAAACCATCACCAGATCAATCCAAACCAGAGAATGTTGTCCCATTACGTCTCCCGGAACAAGCACAACCAGCACCACCACCTTCATTGGACGCACCTGTCACCATTTCCCAATTGCTTTCTTTCATCACCTTATCACTACAGAACATCCATCCGTTTTTGCGAACTCATATCTTACATCATATACAGTTAGCTGCCAAGTATGTTTTTCATGCAAATCTCCATGCCACATACACTGGACCGTATGTTTACTTTCACTCCAGCACTCAGGAAACAGCACTTTAATTCTTTCATTATCCAATACATGTTATTTTTCATTATGGGGCTACACATTTTTATTTCTAAATATTCGTTCTTTGCAACAGCATAAACTACTGTTTCAAGCCTTACTCCAAGGAGAACATGTTGATACATTCATTCTGAATGAAACCTGCCTTACTTCCAAACTCAATTGTCGTCTTCCTGGGTACCAGCTTATCCACCATGACAATCCACATGTCTTACGCCGTGCCAATGGTGGTGTTGCTATTGGATTTTCGCCTGCCATACCATATCGTCAGCATTTTTCGCCTGTACTCAACCTTCCTGAAAACCTTCTCACAACTGTTTACTATAAGAATTTCTACATAACCTTAGCTACAATATACGTGCAGCCCGGCCATAACATTTCATTACCATTCTTGCAATATATATCTAACACCTTTCGTACTTATCTTATAATGACAGATATTAATCTCCATAGCCGTTCCGAAGCACAACGAAACCGCTTTAATAACTTTATCACCGGTCATACGACTGGCATAATACTTCCTCTACCGAAACCTACTCGCCCAGATAATCGAACTACCCCAGACGTTGTCATACTCTCCTCTAATCTTGCATCTCAATTTACGATCGCTGTTCTAGATCTCATAGGCAGTGACCAGGCTCCTATCAAGCTACAACTTCATTCCAGACCAGCTACCGTTAATCGACCCAACACCTCTACTTGTACTAGGCTGCGTTTTGATCGAGCCGACTGGGCAAAATACAGACTATATATACAGGAAACCGTAAATACTGTTTTGCCTCCTACTTCAGAGTCTGAACTTTATTCTTGTGTACATACTATCACAAATGCTATCACCTCTGCCACAATCCTACATATCCCTTCATCTAAATGTTCTTTCTCTCGCCCTCCCCTTCCTCCACAATATATTCCTCTCATTAAACGCTCCCGTTATACAGAGATTACTTAAATACTGGCAATGTCGAGTCCCTTCAACATCATCGTCAACTTCTTCGCACAGTCCGCAATTACCTTAAGGCATACAAGTTACGCTCTTGGATCCAAACTTGTAATCAATTAGGCACTACAGCATATCCCAGTCAGTACTGGAAGCGCTTTAAGACTCTTACTGGGCAGAACACTCGTATCACCTATCCTCTCATAGACCAAGATCAGCCTCTACATACTGATCTCGACAAAGCCAATGCCTTTGCTAATTATCTGCAGGATATCTTTACTCCTCTGCCGTCTACAAACCCACATCGCCCACATCCAGCTGATCGTCTGAACCTAAGCTCACCTAATCTTCAACCCTATATAGATCACACACTTCCTGACACTCCTTTAACAGCACCAATCATACTTCCAGACATCACCTCCGTTCTTGCAAACAAACGCAACACTGTTCGTGGACTAGACAGCATTACATATCGCCAGATCAAAGAGAGTCCGTTCTCCCTTCTATACCTTTTGTCGGCCATCTATACGTTCATCCTACGTACTGGTTACTTTCCCGCTCAATGGAAAACCTCCAAGACGCTCATGTTTTTGAAACCCCAGAAACCTTCCGCCGACACCAAGTCATACCATCCAATCCAACTCACATCTATATTTAGTAAAATACTCGAACGCATCATAGTTAAACGCTTACATATCTTTCTTTCGTCTAGAAACATACTCCCCTTTCAAGATACTCCCCTTTCGTCCATATTATAGTATCAACGATCAACTTCTCAGGCTCAGTAATTACATTACCAATCACTACAATACTTCACGCCCTTCCTGTTTAGTTCTCTTTGATCTCAAAAAGGCATTCGATAAGGTATGGCATCCTGCACTGATCTACAAACTCAATAAGCTTAAACTTCCCATATCTTACATCCGATTCATCTTTAACTTTATTACCTGTCGACTGGCCTACGTTTGCATTAACTCCACCTTGTCTTTTCCTATATTCATCCACTCTGGTGTTCCTCAGGGCTCTGCACTCTCTCCCCTTCTTTATATTCTGTTTGTCGCTGATTTTCCCCCTCTTCCAACAAATGTCCACTTGTTCCAGTACGTCGACGATACTGCTCTACTGGCCACATATAAAACTGTTCATCAGCTCAATATCTATATGCAACAAGTCATCGATACATTCGTCACGTGGTGTCATCGCTGGCGCTTGAAAATTAATGCGTCTAAAACTCAAATCATAGTCTTCCTTCCACCTCACGCTCGTTCCCGTATTCAGCGCAACCCTACTCTTCTCCATCTTTCAGTTGACGACACACCGTTAGTACCTACAAAAACAGTTAAATATCTTGGAATTACATTTGATCATCACCTCACTTGGAAGCCTCACTTAAAAGACATTACTAATAAAGCGTATATTCGCCTCAACTTACTGAAGCGTCTGACAGGCACTAGGGGACTTAACGCCGACACACTTCTGAAAACGTACAAAGTTTTCCTTCGTCCAATCCTCACATTTGGTTTCACTGCCTGGCTGTCTGCTTCCTCTCAGTATTACGAAAAACTCAAAGTTCTTGAACGCCATGCCTTGTGAATTGCCTATCGAGTTAAGCTTCCCAGTCCCACCCGAGAACTCTATGAGCGACTCTGTTTTCCCCACATCTTATACCATCTTCAAGACCTTCGCACCAAATATATCTGCCGCCGCCTTGCGCTCAATCAACCCTTTCTCCAGGATATTTTTGAATCACATGCTCGCAGCCCGCCTCCATTGCTTACACTGGCTATTCCTAATTCTCTCGCTTTGCTGTACACTCTTTATCGCTTTACTCTTCCTCCAGACCACCCAGATTTTGCTTACTACCAGCCATATTGCTCCGATGAAATTCTTCCTTACATTTGGCCATCACATGCACAGTGACACCTATTGTATCTAACAGGGCTCCCACTGTCTCTCGTCAATGCCTAGTGTCGCCCCTAGGCGAGAAGCTAACCTGCATCTATCTAACTAATACTTACCCCTGTGATGTGATGTGGAAGTGCACTTCATTCTCATCCCTTAGCTTCTACCCTTCCTTATAATTATGATCAAAAGATCATAATGACCCAATGACGTAATATACTTAATAAAGCCGATGGTCAATGTAAATATGTATAAACCCCTAAGCTCCGAGCAACAAATGTTTACAACCCATTCATATTCAGCTCACAACTCTTCCCCTACAGAGGGCGTAACCCTCTTCGGGTAGTTGCTCACCGATGGTGGGCCGGTAAAAAAAGTAAATAAATAAAAAAAGCATTGCTTGTCACAACTAAACCGTAACAATTATGCTTATTTTGATGTTTTGCAGAAGCGGATCGGAGACTTGGGTGTTTTCACCGTTGTGCATTTGCTTCAATATTTGGGAAGGCGAGGGGAAAATATATTGTAGCATTGATTTAGTCAGACGGTTAAATTATACTGATCTCATACTGTTTTATCTAAATTCGTTTACTGCAAGCCTCCATATAACTTGTTTGGCGTGTTTTCGCTTGCAATAAGCTTAATAAAGCTTGCCATTGATGAGATTGAGCTTATACTTGGCTTGCGTTTGAGATAGTTTAACTTGTGAAGACAAGCTTGCCGCAAGCCTTGCCCAGATGTAACTAACTAGCTTGCCACAAGCTTGCGGCAAGCTAATTGACCTTTCTACAGCAAGTTTGTGGCAACTTGCAGCAAGCTTAAATTGCTGTCTGGGAAGGATACTTGTACAAAAGAAAATACTGTGTTGATGATCTCCTTCTTAATGGAAGAGAGTACGAATTGCTCATGATTTATATTTTGAATAGCAATTGCGGGACAACAGTTGAAAAAATATAGGCTCGGTTTACGCAGAAACGGATAAAAAAAATATACATGCATGAAGAATGTTGCATTCATTTACCTCCGAAATAAGAATATTAGGGTTTTCCCTTAACAAACTGGACATCTCACTCAAGAGCATTGTACAGGACAATGAAACGAACACACTTTTTAAGTATAATACTAATCATCACTGCATTTCAGCATTGTACTTGGTGGGTCGGTGATTCTGTGGTAGAGCGTCCACCTCCGGTGCATGGGTCCCTGGTTCGATCGCAGCTCGCGCCGTGTGGACTTTGTGATGGACAATCGTCGTGCTCGAGGGTTTTCTCGTGGTTGTCCTGTTTCCTCCCACATTCTTAATTCCCCCATTTCACTCATCTGTCATCATCACGATCTCCTCTAGCCTAACCGAAATAAGCATGGGACGTAAAACAAAGATTTCCTTTAAACATTGTGCTGTATTACTAACAAGAACCCGGAGCGACGGACAGTTTCAAGATAACCTACAACAGCAATATAAAAAGAAATTAATTGCGAATATAAATCCTATATAAATATAATATATTGAAGTTTCCCTTAACCATATAGTCACTGCGAAGGTAAACGCACAATTTATTAAAATAAATACTGCAAATAATCTAAGAGCAAAAATATCAATACCAAACTTTCTGTTACACAAACTCAACCGAATGTTTGTGAGACCTAACACGAAATATGTATAAATTGTTACACGAAATAAAATTATATAGAGTCAAATATAAAACATTAAAATGCATACTTAAAGATTCGCAAAGCGTGCTATACAATGAACGAAAGACAAGATCAGAAATGTAAAACCAATGTGATGTTTCCGTTGATTAACGCACACAAAAACCATTTCCATTATAAGAGCTACTGGCAATATTATTTGAATATATAACATGTTTGAAAAAAATGCAAATTAAAATATAATTTTAAAAATCCTCACTTTTAAACTAAATTATCAGTAGAAGAAATGTACGTATTACTTGTTGTTTTATTTTCACCTAGGTTCCCGTTTGACAAACTCTCTAACACATTTGTCCTTGGTGCGCATAGTAAAGGTTCGATTCCCTGTGCGGGTAAGGTTGAACGAAAAAAACCTGGTTCGAATTTCACCATAATTTGTAGGTCAACGTCTCTTTTAGTCATCCTGCACAATAGTGTGAGGTTAAAAAAATCAAATATCATATGTAAATACAGTATATGATTAAAAAAATAATTTCAAAAACATTTATAATCCTTGATTTAGAATTCCATTTATATATCGATTTTCTAGGACAATCTTTTAAAATATAATTTTTAGTTAAAAAATTGAGCCGTCTTATCCTGCTTCCTACAACTAATAATTAAAATGTAGTACGACCAACACATTTTTCTTGCCCTCAAAGCACAAATTATTTTCTCTTATGCTCGTTTTTGAGCTGACAGCACGTAAGTATTCGTCTAGAAAAAAACTGTACCATTTAGATGTTTCCTTCAAGAAGCCTTTACGTTAATTTCAAATTTTAAAATGGAACATTCTATTTCGAAATTAATCACAATTGTTGTGAACGTTTTCCAGAAAATGTAACTTTTCTATATGGCTGTCATTACACAAAATACTGCAATAATTAATAAGTAATATAGAATCACTGAGGGTATGTATTTACTTACTAAGAAATTGTTTCATAAATCTTATTCTAAGCAAAAAATATTTGTCTTGAACAAGCATTTCAGAAGAATATATATATATATGATAGAACTTTGCCAGAAATTATTTACTAAATTTTAAACGTTTGTGAAAAGACATGGTATTAGAAAGTGAAAGCAAGTTTTTCTACAAACAAGCACCAGATAGTACTCTTATCAACTTACCTCCGTTACTGAAATGTAGTGGCACACAATTACACTCTGTTATGAGCTTCTGGTACAAACAATCCATTTCGCAACCTGTTCTCGAATATATGGAACTCACAGAAAGTTTTTTCTCATCGTGGAAATAACACTTCCTTTGATACGGTGTAAGTTCTTTTAAACTACGTGAGCTGACTATTTGGAAAATCAGAGATAAAAATCCTTTTACAAATCCTCTTTCACTAGAATCCAGAGTAAAATATATTTCTTCTGGGTACTCGTAAGGTGAAATCACATACAACTGCATTGTAAGGTAGAAAAATAAATCTAATTAAAACAAATATAGTTATAATGAAGTAGAACACGTAATTTGATCAATAGTATTTGTGAAAATAAAAATATTATGTGTTATTCCTATTTCTTTTTTCTTATTTTTTAGAAATCAACACTAATTATTAGTATGGTGTTAAGATGTATAATATCCTTTAATGTTATAATAAAACGATTTAAATATAATACTTAATGAATATGTTTTATTATTTTTTCTGCAATGTTTTAAATAGCATTGTATTGTTGAGACTTACCTTTGATTTTTCCTCGGGAATTGCTATATAACTTCTTTCTCCCATTGAAGAGGTCGTTAGGACATTATTCTGAATATACTCAAATGCTTTCTCGTTTCCGATTCTATAAAATTAAGACAACGTATTATTTATATCTTGAAACCTTTGGAATGTAACAACCATTATTAGCAGAATATTGGATTTGGTAAAAATTTATGTGAAAGACTCCCTTGACTATCTATAGGCAAAGCAAACTTTGTTAATAGTATATAGTTCGCCAGTCTCCTCAAAGTTAGACTTGAAATTAGTATGACTCAAGCGCTTTACACTACTTAAAATCAAAGAAACTCCATGGCATGTGAATCAGTGAGCTAAAATCAGATAGTGGATATTCTTGAATTTCAGTGGATATAGGTTGGGGCATCAGAACAAATATCCGAAAATTGATGGGAGGAAAACATGCCATTGGGGAAACCTAAGTAATTGATCTCTACAACGCTCTATGTCCACTTTTAGTATGGACAAGTGCATAATTGTAACGTGTTTAAAGAAGTTTACCATTTTGTAATTTTTTAAAGCTTACAGAATAAACTGGTAGTAGTTTGTTGCTAATGACCAGTTAAATCTAGTCCTTTTTTCAACAAACAGAAAAGTTTTACTTTGTCCTATTTGTTTTTACTTACTCAGCTGTAGAATAGTATTCAAACGCAAATTTAGGGGGGCGCGGTTGCTCAGTGGTAGAGCGTTCACCTCCGGTGCTTGGGGTCCCTGGTTCGATCCCAGCTCGCGCCGTGTGGACTTTGCGGTGTACAAACACCGTGCTCGTGGGTTTTCTCGGGGTTCTCCCATTTCCTCCCACTTTCTTAATTCCACCAGTTCACTCATTTCTCATTATCACCGTCTCCTTTAGCCTAACCGGCATAACTGTGGAACGTTAAAATTAAAGATTTCATTTCATTTTGAAACGCAAATTTAATTGATTGACACCAATCTTTAGTAACCTAACTAAGTAAAGCATGAAATCATACTTCGACGTTTAATTTCTATATTATGTGTCAACTACAACCTTCTTGCAGAACAAACGACCCTTTCTCTCCTAACGCAAAGAAATTATTGTTATGGTCAGCTTAATCTGTTACTTTTAAATTGTGGTGTTGATTTTCGTTTATAATCGGATTGTCAGTATCATAGTGAATGCTATAAGAGACTGTGAAGTCCACAAAACCGATTTAGGACAAATGGCTGACTAGTTTTCACAGAAACGTGGTCAAAGGATTTCTTGCAACATGAAGAACTTCGATTTTCTAATCATTCCATCATATATAAGAGGGATCGTGAATCCTTCTGGGGTGGTGGTGTTATGGTTTCTGCAAATAATAAATTAACATCGAAAACACCTCACGACCTAACAAAAATTTTTCTAATCTTATGGGTAGAAGTTTATGTTACTAAAGGTAAGCAAGTGTCCCTTCATTGTTTTATAGCCCATATAAAATCTCACGCTTATCCATCAACCTCTGAGCATTGAGCTTGCAGAAATTAAGTATTAGCAACTCTTTCCTTGGGTAATGTGGTCTTCATGGGGTACTTCAATTTGTCCATTATCCCCTAATATGGGAGACGGTAAGTGTAAACATCATATCTGGAATTTACACACACTTATTCGGTGTCTGAGCTTATGTCAATACAGTATCTTTAACAGGCGGGGAACAGCAACATGAATTACGTTGTCTGTTTACTAAATGGAATTGACATAACTCCGCATGGGAACTTTTTTTCTGTGGACCATGGTTTACTGGGTATAAATTATCCTAGCAATATATGAACTTCTAACGGAATTCTAGTCCTGCTAAACATGTTAATAGACTGGGGAAGAGGGCTTCGTGAGATGGCATTAGTAGTAATGGGGTCACTTTAGGACACTTTTTAGCCCCTGGGTCCCTGCCTCAGGACCCATGGTCCCTGGCCCGGGGTCAATGACCTAGGGGTACCATGGCCCACCCCTTAATTTTGGCAGGGGTACATAGGACCACCCCCAGGACCCACGGTCCCTGGCTCGGGTCAATGACCTAGGGGTACTTAGGACCACCCCTCTAGAATTTGGCAGGGGTACATAGGACCCCCCCTTAAATTTTGGAAATTGCCAAATCTAAAAATTTGGTGTGGTAGCCTAGGACCATAGTATGTACCTCTATCAGTATTGCGGGTCTATGTCGTTTCCTTTCATGGGTAAAAAATTGCCAAAAATTTAAATTTCGGAGGTTTTTGACCTAATTTATCCCCTTTGATGAGGTATTATTACCATATATGGTTATATGTGCGTATACAGGGGTTCATTACCTTTCATAAGACATGGGTATATTGGTGCACCCCTTTAAATTTTTGGGAGGTGTTCCTTGGCCCACCCCATCAATTTTGGAAATTGCCCAATTTAAACATTTGGTACAATAGTATAGAACCCTAGTATGTATTACTATAAATTTGGGTGGCCCACTTCGTTCCCTTTCAGGGGTACAAAATTGCCAAATTTTAGTACAACCACATGTTTGGTTTTTGGCTCATTTTATTACCCTTGGATGAGGTCCTATTACCTTATATAGTTATATGGGTGTATACAGGTGTTCATTTCCTATTGTAAGACATAGGTACATTTGTGCATCCCTTTAAAAAATTTGGGAGGAGTATCTTGGCCCACCCCTTAAATTTTGGAAATTACCCAATTTAAACATTTGGTATCATAGTACTGAACCTTAATATAGATTACTATAAATTTGGGTGGTCTACCTCGTTCCCTTTTAGGGGTACAAAATTGCCAAAATATAAACGTAAGCAATACGTTGTATCACGTGTTTGGTTTTTGACCTAATTTATTCCAATGGATGAGGTCCTATTACCTTATATGGTTATATGGTCATGTATAGGGGTCCATCCCCTATTATAAGACATAGGTACATTTGTGCACCCCTTGAAATTTTTGGGAATGATACCTTGTTTCACCCCTTTAATTTTGGAAATTGCCAAATTTAAACATTTGGTATCATAGTACTGGACCCTAATATATATTACTATAAATTTGAGTGGTCCACCTCGTTCCCTTTTAGGGGCCATTTTGTTCCGCTTTAGGGGTCAACATGGATACAGTGGTCCACCTCGTTCCCTTTTAGGGGGCATTTTTGTTCCGCTTTAGGGGTGAACATGGATACCTTGGAATCGTCCCGAGTTTGATTCTTGGAAATGTTGAATTTAACGTCCCTGCGAAAACGATGGTAAGAAATGATAGGACGAAACATGAACTTACTTCGTTGTGGATTGAAGCAGGGACCTCATACAGTAGAGACAAGCGCTGAGCCATCGTACACGTGTGTTGATTACTATGCAATGGTCCCGAGTTTGATTCTTGGTGCTAGTGTTAGAAAATTTTAACGCCCCCTTGAAACGATGATGAGAGATGAGAAAACACCATAAACTTACTTGCTTGCGGATTGAAGCAGAGACCTCACACATCAGAAAAAAAAACGCTGAGCCACCATGCCAACTTCAGTGCAAGCAATTTTGCGTATGAAAAGAACATGGACAGATTATGTTACATTACTACACATTTCTGCTCGTTGTTACGCATAGAAGCTGTTATTGTGAAATTGCAGAATCTGCTTATACTACATCAGCATTTTTTTCTCAGCTGACGGACTTTTAAAGCTCAACTTTACATTTATGTCAAAGACAGTTTCGTAACATATTGATGAGTGTTACATTTTTCAATCAAGCTTAAGGAAACTGAATCACATTTTTAGATGTGTTAATTTGAATGTCGTAAGAAACTAACGAGTCAACGGTATGATGTCATGATCAAAATTGCGATACTAGATGTCGTAACGATTGATGTGTAAGGAGAAAAAACGTGAATAATGTCACAACCAATCAGATTGCTTCTTACATCACGTTTCGGCTCATGATACATGATGAAAGCTGTGTTTTCATTGGTTCTCCGTGATGTCATTGACTCATTTTCCTCGTTTCTGATTGGCTGATAGTGTTGTCACTTTATAGTTGAACCGTTTTAGATCTAAATAAAATTCTTAATTTCATTTTCAAGTCCTACTTCCACGAAGATCGTGAATGAACGTAGGTGTACCTCTTGTGTCAGCGTGACTTTACTCCGTTCCTTGAATTTGAGGTAAGTATCAACCGCGTTTTCTTAATATCAATGGAGTGTTTTTGCATGAGGATAACATTGTTATCACTGTTTTTTATTTTAGCATGAAATATTTAGCAAATGGAAGAATAACCCTTACTTACTTGACCGGGAATCCAACACATTAGAAGTAAGCGCGAGAAATTTGTTGATTTTTGTTTAGCGTCCCTTAAGTAGTGAGGCTAGGAATACAGCTTAATGTTGAATTTGAGCGCATACTGGGTGTTGAACCCGGGCCACATCCACACATTAGAAGTAAGCACGAGAAATTTGTTGATTTTGGTTTTAGCGTCCCTTCAGCGTTAATGCTAGGAATACAGCTGAATGTTGAATCTGAGCGCATACTGGATGTTGAACCCGGGCCAGAGTTGCGTAACGCTAACCACTTATTCAGTTTCTGAAAGTTATCATAAACGTAAACAAAGAAACTACGCACGAATTTGTTCCCTACAACGTGAGACGTGGACTTGCAGTTTAATGTGGGATCTGATCTCCCGCCGAGAATCTAATTCGAGTATTCCTTGTCTAACCGCTTGAAAAAAGCAAGCGCATGAGATTTTGTTTTCGTTTCATGTTTGTCATACGTTTTAAAGTTCAGTGTCAGGGGAAAAATGATTCTCTTAGCACGCTTAGAAAAACAATTTCATTCATTCTTTTTATCACTACAGAAACTTAGGTCATTTACATGTTGATGTTGGTCCGGGTTTGATTTCCAGTATGACGACAATAAAACGTTTCAGTAGTAGAACTATTTGAGATATGATAATTCTTTTAGGATTGATCGTGTAGTCATTTTGATAACGTAGTGATCTCTGAATTCAATTTTAATTCGTGCTTTTTTTTCTCTCTCGTTTTAGATATTTGTTTTCTTTGCTTATTCCTCTTTGCTTACCTTACCTTTTTCCCTATTTGAATATGGCTACTTCTGGCTTTACTGTCTTGCGAGAAATCAATAGACATTATCGGCGTTTTAATCTTGAAGGACGAATGCTGGAAATTCAAATTAATGCTCCGACCAGTGGCACCGATATTGTTGAATGGGTTCAGGCCTCCTTTCAACAGATGCTGGATTACCTATTGTAAAATGTCGACGATTTATCGATGGTTGGATTATCGATTTTATCCCACGATGAGAAGAACAAACCGTTTTATCTATCTTTTCGGCGTGCAAGTAATTTGACACTGGAGACTTTATGGGCTTCCTTTGATCGCATTCTTCAAAGTAACGATAGTTTTCTCATGAACGAACCTTTTGTTGTACATTTTCATCATGTGGATGTGCCCCGTGGATTTGGGAGAATGCGCCGAGGTCTTTTATTAAACGACGAATTATTAATGTGCAAGAAAGGCATTTTACGAGTGAAAAACACCGACAAGAAATGTTTGGCTTATGCGATTGTGATTGCTATTGGCCTAAAGAAATATAAAGATACAAATCAGAAACTGTACAATCAATATCGCAAACAGCGCAAGTTTGTTGTTATTCCAGACGTACATGAACTTTTGTCTCGATCATCAGTGAATTTAGATCATGGGGGATCCGTGGAAGAATTGCGACAATTGCAAAGTTACTTGACCAATTATAAACTTACCGTATACACCAGCTTTTCCGGAGAAGATATTCTGTATGAAGGACCGGGTGGCGAAGACAAGATTCCAATCAATTTAATGTGCATCAATTCTCATTATGACATCATCACGTCATTAACGGCCGTTTTCTCTACTGTGTATTATTGTGTAGCATGCCACAAAAAATATAATAACAGAAATAGACACGTCAAGAACTGTTCGGCCATGTGTGAGAAATGTTTGCAGAAACCACCATGCAGTAATACCAACACGGACAAGCAATGTTCAGAATGCAATCGTGAATTTTATGGTGAAACATGCTATACAAATCATCTGACTGTACAATACCATAAAGGTCAACCAATATGCAAGATGGTGAAACACTGTTCCAAATGTCTACGCATTTATTCGTTTGTCCATACAGGGGAAAGAAAACATGATTGTACAGATTATTTTTGTAATGTGTGCCATAAACACGTTACGTCTACCCACCAATGCTACATGAAGCCTGATACGACTCAATTTAAGCCTGAAGTTCCATCAGTGTTACATGCCAAGAAGGCTATGATTGTCTCCTATGATATCGAAGCCACACAGGATACTTTCTTCGATGAAGACACGTTTATTCATAAGCCCAATTTACTGGTGGCCCAACAAGTATGTTACAACTGTGTTCAAGATGAAGATATACATCATCCATGTGAAGTTTGTGGACAGCGGGAACATATTTTTCAAGATGATCCGATCAATGCCTTTCTTGCGTATTTACGTCAACCACGACCCAACATCAAACTTATTGTATCTTTGGCACATAACTCTAAGGGATATGATGGTCATTTTATTCTTAAATACTTAGTGGAAGAACATGAATTGAAACCTACTTTGATCTTGAACGGAACAAAAATTTTAAGCATTAAAGTGAATCACTTATCGTTTATTGACTCCTTAAATTTCATGCCAATGGCTTTAAGTAAATTATCCAAGGCATTTCATTTACCAGCGACCAAAAGATGTTTTCCACACTTTATAGTATACTGCTGCTGCAAATCAAACGTATGTGGGAAAATTACCGGACATTCATTATTATGGTGCAGATGAAATGAAAGTGAATGAACGAGAGAAATTCATGACATGGTACAACGAACACCAGAACGATACGTTTATTTTCCCAGAAGAATTGGTGAACTATTGTGTGCAGGACGTCAACGTACTTCGAATGGCTTGTATATCTTTCATGACCACTTTTGAACAAGAAACTCACGTCAATCCTTTCCTGGAGACTATCACTTTGGCCAGTGCGTGCAATTTAGTATTTCCACGAAATTTCTTAAAACCTAATACTATTAGCATTCTTCCTGCACGAGGATACCGTCACAGAAACAATCAGTCACAGATTGCTTTGCAGTGGCTTGCCTACATGGAGGAAAAGAGGGTCATTCAATTCTACATGCGGCCAAAGGCAAAGAAGTTTATGTTGCTGGTTTTCATCTGGACGGCTACTACAAAGATCCTGACACTAAAGAGGAACACGTGTATGAATTTGAAAGCTGTAGATTCCATGGCTGTCCTCTATGTGTCCCTACAGGCCGTGATCAGCCCATTTATGAGAACTCCGAAGAAACGATGAACTATCGCTACGAGAGAACACAACCTAAAATGAAGTTATTACGACCCATGGGATATAAAGTACATGAAATGTGGGAATGTGAATTTCGTCAAGTGTTAAAATCCAATCCAGCATTGGCCTCTTCTTTAAGCACACATCCTTATACTAATAAGACACCATTAAATCCAAGAGACAGTTTCGATGGTGGCCGTGTAAGTGCCATTAAATTGTATCACGTCGCAAATGAAAATGAAGGCGAAGAAATAAAATTCTTGGATATCGTTTCCCTGTATCCTTATGTGAATAAATTTGGACGGTATCCAATAGGTCATCCACGAATATATCTACAGGGAGATCCAGAAATGCCCGACATTCAAACTGTCAACGGATTGGTCAAGTTGAAGATTTTGCCTAGCAGAAATGTGTTTCATCCAGTACTGCCATTTCGCTCAAATAAGAGGTTGTTGTTTCCACTTTGTGCTGCCTGTGCCACAGCATTAAATCAAGATTCTGAATGTATACATTCGGACAGTGAACGATGCCTAACAGGAACGTGGGTGTCCTATGAAATTCAAAAAGCCATTGAACTTGTATATCAAGTCATTGAAATTTACGAAATTTGGGATTACGACATCACCGTATATGATCCAGAAACCAAGAGTGGCGGATTATTCAGCGAATAAATTAACACATTTTTGAAATCGAAGCTGGAAGCTTCTGGTTGGCCTGCCAATTGCATCACCGAAGAAGAAAAGCAGCAGTATATTCAAGTGGTACAACAACGTGAAGGCATAACTTTGGATGCAGCAAATATAATTTCAAATTCAGCACGTCGTAGTCTTGCAAAACTCTGTTTGAATGCCTTCTGGGGACGACTTGCTATAAGAGACAATTTCAGCCAAACGACCATCATTAACGACCCCAAAGAACTGTATCAGAAATTAACTGCTCCAGACATAAAAGTCAACCAAATTTTACCTGTTAATGATTCGTTGTTATACCTTTATTGGCAGTATGAAGATGATGTTCCAGTACAAAATCGCAATGCTAATGTTGTCCTTGGAGCATTTACAACGTGTCAAGCTCGTCAAACTCGTGGAACTCTACAAATATTTAGAATTGCTGCAAGAAAGAGTACTATATTTCGATACCGATTCCGTAATATTCACGCAGCGACCATCACAGCCCACAATAGAACCAGAAGTATTTCTTGCTTCAATGTCAAATGAACTGGAATCAATTGGACCAAAAGCATACATTAAAAAATTCGTGTCTGGTGGCCCAAAACAGTACGCCTTGGAAATCTACAACCCCGACACGAAATCAACGAGTTATATATGCAAAATTCGTGGGTTTACACTCAATTATACTGCAAGTCAAAAGTTAAATTTTAATAGTCTGGAGCAAATGATCATAAATCAATCCAGTGAAAAAATCTCCATTAGTACGCCGCACAAAATTTACAGAACCCACGATCATCATCTTGTCACAAAACCTGAAGAAAAGAAGTACAGTTTCAACTATAAAAAACGCCGATTAGTACCAGACACATACGAGACATTGCCCTATGGGTATAAAAAAGCCAGAACAGAATAACAGCCATATTTTTCCCTAATTCCACCAACATCACTTCCCAAAGACGGGGCAAAAAATCAAGACCGTGCACGGGACATGCTTCAACGATGCACGAGCGGAGACAAACTCAGATGACATCACCTTGCAGAAACCAGTGGAAAAAAAAGGAATTCAGGTACGTCACATTTGCTTTTCTTTTTTCTCACATTACTCTCTTGATCAGTTAGTTTATGTTAATAATCTGTTTTTTCTTCTTTCACAGGAAAAAATAAATATTACCATGTATATTCATATGTTTTATTTTCTCTTTACAGAATTTGTACCCGTCTCGAACACGTCTTCCTTTGAAGAAAAAGAAATTCTGTATTCTATTTCACATGCTAAAAATAAATGTACAGAAACAAGATTCTGTGTTTTATTTCACATCCTAAAATTAAATTCTTTTCCTGTACTGCGATTTCAATTTCTTTTTCTCAATCAGTTTACCGGTGAAATAAATCAATGTTTAACGAAAAAAAAATCAAACTAAATTTTTGTTTCAGAACTTTTTTTTCGTGTACGAAATAAAAAAAATTGTGTACAAAATAAAATTCTGTTTCAGAAAATTTTTAGTGTACGAAACAAAAACTGATTCAGAAAATTTTTGTGTGCGAAAAAAATGTTTACAGAAAAATTTTTGTGTACGAAAACAAAAACTGTTTCAGAAAAAAAATTTATATACAATGAAAATTCTTTTTCAGAAAAATTTTTTATGTACAAACAAAATTCTGTTTCAGAAAAAAATTTGTGTACAAACAAAAATCAATTTTCGTCACGAAACTGCTCCGACTAAATGAATCGATTCATTCTGATAGTGTTGGCAACACTGGAAATTTTCGGTATGTATCGCTTAGGCACTGAGTTACAGCGAACACAACTAGATTCGAACCAACAACCTTAAATGTCTGATTCATCTCTAAATACAGCCAACTAAACAATAAGATTATGTGTATACGCCAATGCTTAGCACTGAGTCAGCAAGGTTTTCTTCAAGGTCAAAGTCGCACACGAAGTAAAAAGATAACACAGATCTTCTGTCTTTCTATATGAAACATAAACCTAGTGTAATCTGCTCGCCCTGAAATGTGTAATGTAACATAATCTGCTCGTCTTCTTTTCATACGCGAAACTGTTCGCACTGAATGGAGTACGATGGCTCAGCGCTTGTCTCTAACGTGTGAGGTTCCTGCTTCAATCCACAACGAAGTAAGTTCATGTGTCCTCCTATCATTTCTCATCATCGTTTCAAGGGGACGTTAAACTCAACATTTCCTGAAACTAACACAAAAAAAATCGAACTCGGGACCATGACATAGTAATCAACAAACTGAACTTCTCAATGGGTCATGGTGACTCAGCTCTTATTTCTGATGTGTGAGGTCTCTGCTTCAATCCGCAAGCAAGTAAGTTTATGGTGTTTTCTTATCTCTCATCATCGTTTCAATGGGGCGTTAAAATTTTCTAACACTAGCACCAAGAATCAAACTCGGGACCATTGCATAGTAATCAACACACGTGTACGATGGCTCAGCGCTTGTCTCTACTGTATGAGGTCCCTGCTTCAATCCACAACGAAGTAAGTTCATGTTTCGTCCTATCATTTCTTACCATCGTTTTCGCAGTGACGTTAAATTCAACATTTCCAAGAATCAAACTCGGGACGATTCCAAGGTATCCATGTTCACCCCTAAAGCGGAACAAAAATGCCCTCTAAAAGGGAACGAGGTGGACCACTGTATCCATGTTGACCCCTAAAGCGGAACAAAATGGCCCCTAAAAGGGAACGAGGTGGACCACTCAAATTTATAGTAATATATATTGGGGTCCAGTACTATGATACCAAATGTTTAAATTTGACAATTTCCAAAATTAAAGGGGTGAAACAAGGTATCATTCCCAAAAATTTCAAGGGGTGCGCAAATGTACCTATGTCTTATAATAGGGGATGGACCCCTACACATGACCATATAACCATATAAGGTAATAGGACCTCATCCATTGGAATAAATTAGGTCATAAACCAAACACGTGATACAACGTATTGCTTACGTTTATATTTTGGCAATTTTGTACCCCTAAAAGGGAACGAGGTAGACCACCCAAATTTATAGTAATCTATATTAGGGTCCAGTACTATGATACCAAATGTTTAAATTGGGTAATTTCCAAAATTTAAGGGGTGGGCCAAGATACTCCTCCCAAATTTTTTAAAGGGATGCACAAATGTACCTATGTCTTACAATAGGAAATGAACACCTGTATACACCCATATAACTATATAAGGTAATAGGACCTCATCCAAGGGAATAAAATGAGCCAAAAACCAAACATGTGGTTGTACTAAAATTTGGCAATTTTATACCCCTGAAAGGGAACGAAGTGGGCCACCCAAATTTATAGTAATACATACTAGGGTTCTATACTATTGTACCAAATGTTTAAATTGGGCAATTTCCAAAATTGATGGGGTGGGCCAAGGAACACCTCCCAAAAATTTAAAGGGGTGCACCAATATACCCATGTCTTATGAAAGGTAATGAACCCCTGTATATGCACATATAACCATATATGGTAATAATACCTCATCAAAGGGGATACATTAGGTCAAAAACCTCCGAAATTTAAATTTTTGGCAATTTTTTACCCATGAAAGGAAACGACATAGACCCGCAATACTGATAGAGGTACATAATATGGTCCTAGGCTACCACACCAAATTTTTAGATTTGGCAATTTCCAAAATTTAAGGGGGGGTCCTATGTACCCCTGCCAAATTCTAGAGGGGTGGTCCTAAGTACCCCTAGGTCATTGACCCGAGCCAGGGACCGTGGGACCTGGGGGGTGGTCCTATGTACCCCTGCCAAAATTAAGGGGTGGGCCATGGTACCCCTAGGTCATTGACCCCGGGCCAGGGACCATGGGTCCTGAGGCAGGGACCCAGGGGCAAAATGTGTCCTAAAGTGACGCCATTACTACTGCATCCACAATGTCTTATATCTTTCTCCCGGGTGTTTGTTGGAAAATTGCACTATCGATGATGATGGAACACTTATTACTGATACCATTGCAGCTACTGGGCAAAATATTGTCACCCAGAAACCAAAAAAAAGTCACCTAACTTTCTTTTTTCTTGATACTGAAATTCGGTCTGTTCTTAAAAGAAGGAAGTTTGTGTGTTCATTCTGGGAACAATATCAAAATCAGTTTACTTAAAGTAGTTTTTCGAAAAGTCGTCGACATTGCAAGATCCTGTTTACAGGGAAAAAAAATAATTATGTCTCCAATATTGCAACTTCCTTCAGTTGGAGACCTAACATCTTCTGGCTTCTCATGAATCCAAAAAAGACATAAAACTAGTATGCCCAGAGATGTCAGCACTGGCACTGGAAAAACACAAAGCAGAATCCGTCAATAATTATGTTTACTAACATTTCTCCAGACAGGCAGTAACAATCCTCCCCCTGTTCTTCAAGCTAATGTTCATTATCAACGATTTCTACTACGCGCGCGTTAGTGAAGTCACTCTTGTCCAATCTGTCTGATCATCTTGCTCTTAGACCTGACAATATTTATACCATATTTCTCCACAATACAGCTTATTCCTTTAACATTTTCTTTAATAATTGTTTTACAGAAGGTATTTCCCTCCAACTCTTGAAACTGGGTAACTTAGTTTCGATCTATGAATGAGGCACTAAAACAGATGTTTGTTCATATAGACCATATCTCTGCTTTCTTCGCTGTCAATTCATTGCCTGAAAATCATAAAAGACATTATCTGAAAACCCATTATCTGAACATAGCATAACATTGCTTCCGGCAACAGATATCATGCTGCCTTACAAACATGTCAGAATCCTTATTCATGCTATACGCTGTATTTCAGAAACTACTCAACGTGATGTAATATATTTACATTTATCAAACGCTTTCCATAAAATTTAAATCTTCTGCTTCTCTTCAAGCTTTCAGCATATTTCATCTCCATGGCAAATTCGTGTCTCTCTTAAAGGATTATCTTACTGATCGTATACAATGTGTTGTTCTGACAGACGTATCATCCAAATTTATCACAGTTACTTCTGGGGTTAACCGTGGTAATGTTCTAGGGCCATTACTGTTTCTTCTTTTCATAGATGGTAGAGCTCTTTTCCTTTCTCTACGACCTACAAGCATTATTCTCATTTCTGATGACTGTAAAATTTTCCCGGAAATCACTATCCTAGACGATGTCCTACAACTTCAACATATATTCGCTAAACTTGCTGATTAGTGTGCATCGAGGTAAGTAAAACTGAAATATCAACAATGCTTTATTTTTAATATTTATTTGAAGAAAATAAAATTAATCATATGTATTATATTAATAAGAGTCCTATTGAAAACCTGTATCACATAAAGACCTCGGAGTATTTTTGGACTAGGAACTTCCATAAGCTGATCACATCACTGTTATTGTGAAGATTGCATTGAAATACTAGGTATTCTGTACAGATATACTGAAATTCTCGATCTGAAATCGCTAGGTATTTTCATGATAGCTTTTCTATCTCATAAACTTGAAAAATGTTCGCAGATATGTAGTATGTCCTTTAAACGTTTTATGTTTTTATACTGTTCTTAATTTTTTACTTCCCATAGTCAAACCAAGTAAATCCTCAGTGTGTAATCTTAATGAAATACACATTTAATATACAGATTCCACACACTCGACACATTGTCACCAACTTGCTTCTTCTCCATAAAAATGGAGTGCTCTAGCATCACATTCCCACAGATCTTTCCAAAATAAACCTAGAATTGCCCTAGCGGAAAGCTGACAAAGTAGTAAATAAAACAACGTAAAACATATTTACAATATAACCTAAAAGGTATTGTCGTCAAAGGACAGTGACAGACAAAGAGCAATAAAGTGTATTTTACGTATCATAAGACCTGTAAGAACTCTGTATCAGCATCCAATCCGTGTTGCCAATTCCCTCCAACCGTACAGAACCTTGTAAGGAAGAAACCCATCTCTGCACTACTCGAGTCTCCTTTATTTGCGAAGGATATCTAATCGGGATGGTTGTCGAGGGAAAGAAGTACGTGGTGTGCTAGTGCAAGGTCATTTGAGTATGGTGCTTGTGACAACGTTTCTCATCCCAGCTGCTCGATGGTCTCCCGAGCCTTCTTTTCAACATGTGTCTCGCTATTGTCGTAGGGGAAAGCACATCCTTGCAATTTACTGCGACTCCCTCTACCGCAGTGTATGTTCACGCTTTAAACTGCTGATAGTAATGTACAGCAGTGGTATTCTGCCCTGGTTGAAGAAGGTCGTAATGTACCACTTACTGACTATTACATCAAACTGAGAATATAACTTTTGTGGCTACAGGTGATGTCTTTATTTGACAGGAAGATGATCACGTTGTGACAAACGATATCTGATATTCTTGGAAGTGTCATTTATGACTCATATTTCTCATCAGTCAGCAAGTGACGTAATAAGTGTGTGTTCAAGTTTTGAGTAAGAAAGGACTAACATACTGTTTATCGCAGTTCATGTTGGGCTACGATAGTGTGTTAGTACCATCTTGATTAACTTGAATGATAGCCATATTGATGTTTGCCCTATCTCATATAGTTGCAATCTCACTATCTTAGAAGAAAAATGTATACTTTCAGAAAGTTCGTCACAGATTTGACACGTATCATCTTGTTTTGTTGCTTTAAAGTCCAAGTAACCCAACACATGTTAATGTCCGTTTCGAGGTACATACGAAAGTCTAACCACCCCGAAACGTAATTCCTGTAACCAGTGATGCTCCGTTCGTTCACGGTTTACTTGCCAAACGCTTGGCATACATGTCGACATAATGCAGCACCTGAGAGACCAACTTTAAAGTCAGAAAACACACACACACACACGAATTGTTTGGTTAAATACCTCCATTTCTCTTCGACACTGAATGTGCTATACTCGTTATATTTGCGAGAAATGTCTGTATTACTGAACTCCTGACAGCTTGCCAGCCACCTGCTTCACTCTTTGTCCTCTCTGTGAGCACATGAATAATGGGACCTCATAAAAGAAAAAATGGTTATGTACCAGTAGTCTTTAAAAAACTAAATATACTACACCATTAGATAAATGTAAATCGAAAAATATACATGTTGAATTTGTACCTATAAGAATTAGGTATTTAATGGTTTAAGAACGATCAGATTAAAACATTTGAACCGTACTGAAAATTGAAATTTGAGCGTAGCTCATTTATGCAAATTTTGGGATATGCATATTACATCAATGAGGCAGTGATTGAAATACACTGTTCTCTGTAAAATAAAGGCCGAGAAGAGCTAAATTCGATTAAAACTAACATCCATTTGGCTAATGACATGACTAATGACTTGTCTAATGACTCGTACATTTGTGTAGGCACCTGACGATGGGTCTAAAAAAATGATAATCATAATTTTTTCTAAAATAAAAGCAGAAATATTTAATTGAATGTAAAGTCGATCCTATGTGTTTAAATAATTATTGGGATCAAGAAATGTATCAAGTACAATTTACAATTCTCAAATTAATAATATACCGAAACTAGAGATTAATTTATCTGGGATGAACATGCTCTAATACTATCAGAATAGAAATGTCGCTGATATCTCAACCGTTACTGTCATTATCATTCCTGTCTAGCATTAAGCAGTCCAATAAGGGCCTGGGAGGACCACAAATTATTTTTGTTATATTTTCTAATTGCATAAAAAATAAAAAATGATATTTTCAAGCTTGACCCCATTAATCAAAAAACATACTTGCTTAGTTTTTAGTGTTTTGGTTTTTCAATTTATAAATAAAGAAAGTGTTGTGGGAATCAGACGCCCATCCTTGGCAGTGCTAAAGAGCTATTCACCGCATACACTAACTATTATATTCCAGTGATTTGGCTATTTATTTTGCTTTCCTTTCAAACAATTTTGGTATTACAGCATGTAGGGCACTCTTAGTTATTATTCTGGTGCACTGTGCAAACTTCACGTTATAAAACTAGTGACTATTTTTTTCTGATTACTCTTGGCACCAAAGTATTTTATTTTCTATTAGTTTATTCCTTGAAACCTGTAACACACAAACACACACACACACACGCACACACACATATATATATATATATATATATATATATATATATATATATATATATATATATTGACTATAAAGTTGTGTATTTTTATTCAACCCTCGTATTCTAAAAGGGAATTCCTGCAACTAACGGCTAGTCAGTCAAAATACGCAGAAGAGTGAAACCATGGAATTTTTCTACCAACAAGGTGTCTCTCCCGTTAAGATATTTTACTACCGCCGAAACCTTTTTGGGAAGGTATTTGCTCGTTCCCTCACTCACACCTACGCAAAGCTGAATTACTACGCAAAGCAGTGCACCATACGACATAGTGTCCATTTTTATTAATAATTATTAGTTATTTATATTTCTATGTATTTCAGTATGATTGATGTACTATCAATCAAGAGATAATCAATCAATTACTTCTTACTAACGAGGCAGTTATATAAAAACTAAAAGTTTTGTGGGAACTATTTGTATTCCTATAGTGTATATATGTGCCCCCATTATGTAAGCCAAGAAAGGAGCGATGAAAGGGCGGTGAGTGGATTCATAGCTACGATAGTGATTAGAACATATCACGACTCACTCCGACATTTATGTGCAGATATAATGTCAAAAACCTTAACGCAATTCCTGTATGCGTTTTGTTAGTGATGTTTTAACTGAAAGGTATTTAAGAAGAAAATTTTAACATAAATATACACAGAAGTTAATTTACAATCAAATCCACATAAAGATATAACGGAGTACTAGCGAAACCATCATGTGGAACCATCATGTGGAAGGAGTGAACATTCTAATAAACAGTCCTAATAACTCGTCATCAGTGAACATTGTTCATGCCTATGTTATCAATTCTTCGACTTTCGTAACCGAGAATATGCTTGCGGAAATATCAATATTCGGTCGTCTTGTAATACGGGGCCCACACCATTACAATTGGAAAAGTATTCCAGTGTTCAATAAATGTAAAGTGCCACAATATGTTAAAAGCTTAAAATATACGTATCAAATATATCTTTTGTGTGAAATAAATGTTATGCATGTGACGTAAAATTGTGCATGCTATATAATAACATTTTGTGTTTGATGATAAGTATTTTACCTGTATTTTATTTAGTATGTTTACAGTTCCAGCAGTGCAACAGATTGGTATTGTTTTGCGTGGAATACAGGGGAAAGAAATATATACCGCATCAAACGTTCCCCGAACACTGATCGTATACTGGGTATCCACGAATGGAACGATCAACTGATCCAGCTGAGGTGGACGCACGGAGCAATCACGAACACTGTATATCAAAAGCCCATGTTCCGAATCCTGAGTTTCACCAGTTTTGTTCTTAAATGGTTAATATTTACTTGTGGGTTGGTATTTCATAGTCCAAAATCTGATTTCTTTCACCTATCAGTATAAGGATGCTTATAGATCAAACTCGGTACCATTAAATTTGTTTACTGAAACGTTAGCCTACAGGAAAAGATCCCTTCTACCCTCTTATATATGGCTATTCCCGAAAATGCGGTAATCGAATATATAAATGTATATATATATATATATATATATATATATATATATATATATATATATATAAGAAAGAGTGATGGAAAAGAACTATGCCTTGCACTGAATGCCTTCCAATATTCATGATGCTGTAGTGGTGTTAGTTTACAAAACTGACAGACAAGTCGTAGCTTGCTTGCTTACGTCTTACATTTTCATTCCATAGCTGCTAAAACCTTGCGTTTTGGTACCATAAAAATGTAACTTTTTTTGGTTGGCAACACTGCTTCTCTGGTGACATATCCTATAGTATATAATGATCGTCTCTTACACGGTCCATCTTTTCGTGGAAACACAATTTCGAAGAATTTGGCCATTCGAGAGATAACCGGGATGGAATTACTCAAGATTAATACCGAATTCCTTGGAATGCGGAAGTAAACCTCAGTCGTCTCCCTTCTATAACATTTTACTGTAACACACCAAAATGCTTTAAGGAGCCACTATTGTACACATGCTACACCGTACTAAGTTGCTATTTCTCTGTTTGATAGTTTTTTTCTACACAAACAAATAAAATTCGTAGGTAATAGTTACTGACATCATTAAGAATGGTAACTTAAACAATTACACATATATAGTTTGCAACACAGTACTTAGAAACATAGTAGTAAGAGAAAAGAATAATATATGACGTCTTAGGCATCCTACAGGTACATATCAGACAAGATAACTTATTTTCCTTGAAAAATAATGGCCTTTAATCTGTGGCTTTCAGAGGACCTCCCCCCGTTGGTGTTCCATGTAACACAACGTACCTTGGTATTCCAATTGTTAATTAATTTGAGTAATGTCTTATAACAATATAATACGCCATTATTAATAATATATTATTTCCTACTAATTTATATTTTGAATTTAGTACTTTAATCCGTTAGTGTTCTCTTGGAAAGCATCAATTGAGAGGTCATAGTTCCACCGATGAGTCGATAGGTCTTACACCGTGAACCAAATACCATATAATACTAGTTAATTATCTCTCACCATTCTCTGAAATTAGTTATTATGGAGACAACTATTTCCTCTGACAACAAGTTAGGGATTAAGATGAATACCAAATTCCGGATGGAGTTCATTACTATTAAGAGTATGATTAGAAAATTTGATCTTCGCTTGAAGTTGTGATTTTGATTTGTTATACGTAGACCAAGTGTATGTGGGAACGGTAACATTGAACCAATAGAAATATATTGCCCGAATTTTGAGTTATATGATCCAATGTAAAGGGAACGGGATCTTAACCTTTTTTGGAGTAACGGGATTCCTAAGTCCCACTAATTGTATTGTTCTATTATTTCGTCTGGGAGAGTGGAATCGTGGTATTGGGCTGACGGGACGTCCTTGTTCTGTGTAGAGAGAGTACTGAGAACGATCAACAAATGGCACGAGCGGTTTCAAGCGTTGGAAATAAAGGGACAAATGAAATATTTACAAGCTGTTGTTAGTGTGCAAAATTTTTTGTAGTGAACACATCGTCGTCCCATTTGGCGCTAAATTTTATGCCTGTTAAGAAGGTAAGACGTTACTGATTTTTTAATGTTGTTTTATAATGATGAAGCAATAAGATCATGGAAGAAAATCTAGCGTGGTTATTAGGGTTTTACTTTTATTATAAATTTCCTTTTATGTACTTCTAGGTCCCGTCAGGCAGCTAGGTGTATGTTGGTACATAAAGAAACGAACATGTGTTATGGTAAATTGTCACAATTGCCTCCAATTGTCTTCTTTGAGAACAATGTCGAAGAGGCTTTCAGTAGAAGAGATTGAAGAGTATCTTCTACTCTTTTAGAAGAATTTCCTTCTGATGTCGACACTCTTTGAGAACTCAGAGAGCAAAAATGAGCATAATGACGAAGCTGGGAGCATGAGGAACAATAAGCTAACGACGGGACCCTCGAATGCTTACATTAGTAGCCAAAAACCAACAGCCAGCGGACCTTCGCAATCACACAGGACGTCGGATTCTGATGAATCGGAAGATGAGATACTGGTACGAGATAAGAATTCGAAGAGTAAAGAACCGAACTGAAATTTCAAGAGAAGAGAAAGCGTAACAACTATTCCTATATTTTCTTTGGCAAAAGGAGCTATCAGACAGTTTTTCGGTGTTGAAAGTAATCCAACAGACATTATTTGGCCATTCTGTCAGGGAGCGTACTAATGATATAGTGTTTCAGAATAACTTATATATACAGCAAAAACAAAGGAACAGTCGTCCAGTCACAACACATGATTTGTAAGGATTTATGGGTCTTCCGTTTCCTTTTGGTTATCATCGTTTGTCACAATTTTATCATTATTAGAGTGCCGATATTGACTTGTGTGTTCCTGTTGTTCCTCAAACTATATCACGCGATAGGTACAAACATATTTTATCGAACTTACATGTGAAGGATAAAACTGAAATCACTTCTGATAACCAAGACAAATTGTACAAAATAAGGCCTTTGATAACAACATTGAACAATAATTTCCAGAAGTACAAACTTGCCGATCTTTATCAGTGTGTAGATGAAAGCGCAGTTCGTTTCAAAGATGGGCAATTACTTTACGTCGTTAGAGCTTTTTGAGTACCTAAAAAGAAAACAAATCTACGACTGTGGAACAATACGCCACGGCCGTTCAAGACTGCCGAAATTAGCACGAGACAAAGATTTGAAGAGAGGTGAATTTGATTTCAGAAGTTTGGATAAGGGACTGACTTACTTCAAATGGAAGAATAGCAAATGTGTCCATTTCCTGTCCAACTATCATGGCACAGAAACTACAACTTTGCAGAAAAAAAATGGTTCTAAAATCACTGTATCAGCACTAATGGTGGTCAAAGATTACAACATGCATATGGGAGGGGTAGACAAAGCTGATATGTTGCGTTCGATTTATGATCGTGACAGAAAATGGAAAAGTGATTTCATCGCCTTTTCTTTGCGTTTATGGAAATGACCTTGGTAAATTCCTATGTCATCTACAATAATCTACGACCATATCATCCACAGTACGACCAGACACCACTTCTTCAATTCAAGAGGCAAGTAGTGCAGGGTATACTAACGCTTGGCAGGCAATCAGCACAAAAATGAAGAAGACCAAATCAACAATCTTCATCCCCTGCTTCAAGTAAGCCCATAAAGAGGAGGAAAGCTTCATTTCTGTTAGCAAGGACATAAGACTACAAAATATATGAATGCATTGCCCTCAGTTTGTAACTGAAACAGGAAGATGCGAATTCTGCTCTATGAAAAACTTGGAACCACGGCCACACTCAAATGTATTATCTGTCAGGAAAGTAAATGTACACCTATTTTTCGAGTCTGGCATTCCTGCGCTCCATCCGTGAAGAGTATGAGAATTCAATCAATCAAATGTTTACTGAAGGGCAAAAAGAAAAGTTTAATCTGAATAAGACATTGCAGAGGGGCACAAGCTCTGAATACGAATAGTGCATAGTATAAATGAAGGACGATACCGAAAGAGAAAGCCAGAAACAGCTGTCAAACTTAGAAAGAAGAGTAGAAATTGTCGAAGTGGGAACATAAAACACAAATACAACAAATACGCCGACAACTAAACGTTCAACATGCCGTGATTTTGGTGTAGTGGTTAAGGTGCTGGCTTACCAATGCAAAGTTCGTCAGTTCGAATCCCAGTCAGGGACATTTTTAAAAATTTTTGTTGATAATACATACAGCTCATGAGAGGGTAAATAAGGTCGTATTTAGTTTTTCGTAGTAATTATTATAGGTAATGTTTAGTACTGATAATACTTTTTTTCTTTGGGTATTACTTTTATTCTTTTCTTCATTTCGAAAGAGAAGAATATCCGAAAAAATGCCACCAAAATTTCTCTTATTTTAAATGTAAACGCCATTTGCAATTAGTTAAGAATAAAAATTGAACGTTCCGAACTAGCTGCAAAAAGTAAAAAGAAAAACATGGAAATGGACCATACTCATGGTTACTACAATACAATGTCTACATGCCTTACACCTCCCGACCACGTTTCTACGTTAGCAAGTAAGAGGCTTGTGTTTAGGTTAGGCTGGTCAATACGTTTTGCAAAGGAACCTGGTTTAGCTCTCACGCACCACAGGTGCGAGAAGGGAGCAAAACACTTTTTTTCTCTCTCCCTCTGTGTGTAAATTTATCTATCTCTCTGTATATATATATAACGCTATTTGTGAATGCCATAACCACCCTAATTTTCAGGGGATTGAGACGAAACTTACAACACAAACATTAATTGTTGAAATATCTTGATGCGTTCGTTAACTAGAATAATCAGATGAAAATGTTCAAAATGGCAGCCCTTCAAACTCTTAAAAAGTTCCAAGGGAAACAAAATTTCCCCATAAAGAGGTATTCAGAAAGTTTGAATAACTTTTCCACTTTTACTGAAATATTTGTGTGCAGGGAATTATCCTCTTTTATTGAAATATTGGATCCGATTAATAGCCTAAAGAAGGTTCACGCCCTTTAGCTACGGTCAGGCTTTTTTTGTTTCTTTTTTTTATTTTGCAGGAGGGGGTTATTTTCGTATCGGAACAAGATGATTGTTAGTGATGATATGGAATTACACATTGAAAGTGAAGTAACTTGTGAAACGTAGTATTTGAAAGAATAATATAATAAATGTGCTTTCGTCTAACACAGAGAACCATAAATCATGTATTTCGAGTTCGGGAGCGTGAATGGCTGGAGTGTTATTTGATTTGCTTTTAGTAACACATTGCATTGCAAATAAAGATTGGCAAAATTAGTGGTAAGTAAAATAATAATAATGATTATAATACTAATACTACTATTACTACTACTACTACTACTACTACTACTACTACTACTACTACTACTACTACTACTACTACTACTAATAATAATAATAATAATAATAATAATAATAATAATAATAATAATAATAATAATGTGTTGTTTGTGGCAAGGCAATATCTTCTTTAATTCATCTTCAAACGTAATGATTGTAACGCCATATCTCCCTTACAAAGAAAATATTTGCAATTTATATCGAGAGAACGGGAAATTGTAGTGATGGGAGCAACGTTGGACAGTATGAACTCATACTACTCAGAAAAATAAGCGATTTTAATGCAAAATCATGGATAGTCATGGGGCCACGGCAGAGCCCTCTTTAGGGAAATGTCGATAACTTATATCGAGAGAACAGGAGGTGATAGTGGGATGGGACCAACGTTGGACACCGTGGACCCCTAAGGCGCATGGGAAAAATTAGGGGGGCGGACGCCAGCCAGCCTTACTTATTTCAACATAATAATATAAAATTATATTGTCGAAATACACATATGAGTTAGCTACTAATATTTCATATTATTATTATTATTATTATTATTATTATTATTATTATTATTATTATTATTATTATTATTATTATTATTATTATCGACAGTGTCTTTTCACTACTTGTGCATGTTTGACATGAAGCTAAAGAGAAGATCCATCATTCGTAGAAAGAATAAGAATAGTCAATTACTTTAACTGTGAGCGACAGGGAAACATACGAAAAAAATCACTGACTGTCTGTAGCGAAAAGGAATAATACTTTCTCTCAAATGGATAAAATATCAAGCCGAGATAGATTCGAACCTTCATGGAGGGTGCGAAAAGCCAGCGCTATGTCCTCTTTTTTAACTTACTCACCGAACGTGTTTCATTAACTTACTTATTGCTAATTTTACTTGTTTCACTCGTTTAACTTGCTTTTTCTAATAACTTATAACGACAGGGACACGAACACAGAAACATCGAGAACAGTCAAAAATCATAGATTCTCTCCTGCCGGGAATCGAACCCGGTACAGCAGACACCAAAGGCGCACGTGCTAGCCACTAGACCAGCGGGGAGTGCACAGCTCACTCCCTGTGTCATTACGGATTACGACCACTGTATTGCCAGCTATCACTTCTGTGTGTTGTATACTATGATCACATGTTTCTTCTTTGCTGGAAGAGTTAAACCTATATTATATGTAATACATGAGGTATTTAGACTTACGTGTTCTTCATATAATGTATTAAAAGCGTCATGCTGGGAATAAGAAAAAGAACATTTCTTGGACAAAATGGAAACTATTGGCATCAGAAATATTTATCTACGAGGCATGCGCAGTAGTATATTTCAGAATAGTTACTGTTTAGTTCAGTAAACGAAGAAAGGGGTATAAAAAAGCATATATGTCGCGTCAACGAGATCGACCAGTGTTGACAGAGGCGGAAGTAGATGTGTAGTAATACAACAACTTGGTTAAATTGATAATTGGTTCTTTATTCTGTAGTAGATAGTATCACAACTTTACGGGGGAGCAGAGAAAGCTTTCAGTAAGTAACCAATTCCGGAATTATTACTTTCCGGACTCCCGAAAGTAAAACCAGACAAATTCCGGAATAAAACTTTGACCAGGTAATGGCGATTCCTTTGAAAGAAATGGAGAGTATGAGAACTCAATCTCTTATATTTGTAGTTTCGTGTGGAGAGAAAACTAACTTGTGAACCAACGATTTAAGAAGAACTCAAGATATTAATGTAAACTTTGCCCACTTCATAAAAGAAATACGAAAGACATTTTGAATCGAAAAAATATAACATACAAGTTTGCAAACGGAGACAAAGAAACCTAACGTAACCAGATTAAAAACGAATCTTTTACCGCGTAGCGATCGCGGTTCAGTGGTCAAGGTGCTTGTGCGAATGAACGTTGCAATTATTATTATTATTATTATTATTATTATTATTATTATTATTATTATTATTATTATTTACTTTAATATTTTTGATGGCGATTGATCCGCGATAATATACGTTTTATTATATTTAGATATTCGAATACTCGGATGTTTCAATACTTGAACTATGAAATCTTCAGGAATAATAATAATAACAATAATAATAAGAAGAAGAAGAAGAAGAAGAATAAGAATAGACTAACAAAAATTATAATTATCTCGTACAAGATTAAATGCTAGGAGCTAATTATCGCTTAGGTCATGCCATTACAAGCAGAAACGTGACATTTGGGAAGAATATAAAGGTTTGGTTTAATTTTGCTCACGAGAAGAGAAATTTCTCATCTTGTTTCTAAAATAAAAAAAAATAACATGAGAATTAACATTTTACATTCGAGACGGGTCAAGGCTAACTCAAAATTTTCCTCTCTCTTTGGAGATGAGAATCTAGACAAGACGAAAAGTATCGTAAACATTTCCCGTCTTGTCTTGATTCTCGAAATAGTGTATGTCCATTCTTTAACTAACAATTGCTCTGTAGACTGAATCTCATAGGCTATTTCGTTACATTCTATTTTAGAGCTCATTGAACTATGCTCTGTGTAGGTATTTTGTAGCATAGCTTTTATATTTACCTCTGCATATCCTAAAAATTAGTTTATTATATGCCTTACTGTTGCGTGATATTCAGTTATATTTATTACAGTTATTTTCCTTAAAACTTACAGTATAATACTTTCTACATGAAACTTCAATGGAACGCTCTAGTTTAAAATGTTGGTAGTTGCAGAGGTTTGCCTTGAAGTAAGTTTTGCCAAATTTCAGGGCAAGTTTAAAATTTTTATGATTATTATATTTATTATTATTATTATTATTATTATTATTATTATTATTATTATTATTATTATATCAACACCGTGTATAATCTTTAAAAGATATGCGGTTTGTATCTGAATATTAAAAGCTAATTGACTGTCGATCTCGGTCGTTGAGAAGTCTTCAGGAGGCAAGGACATCGCTCACGTTCTGGGTTTGAGTTCCGAAGGGGCAAGTATTCGGGCTCGAGGAAAAAATTGTTAAATTTATAGGCTTCAGCCAAACATGTTATAGGCAACAGCCAAAAAACAGCTGGGACCAGCTTTAGGCTTAAAGCTCGAGCGGCTCGGCTTACAGCTCATTCACTATCGAAACGAACCGAGAAGTGAGCCGAGCCAACAGCTCACCCAACCGAGCATATTTTAGCCATCGTCTTAGTTGAGTTGAGTCGAAACATGCCGATGGACTAGTTTCTACTTAGCTGGCTCGAACCGGTTCACATGAGCCGAGTAGGTGACCCATCCCATCCGAAAAAGCTCGAGCCATCGCCTCAATTGGGCCGAGCCGACGGCTCAGCTGACTCGAGCTGTTCGCTAAGTTGATACGAGACGAGCCGGTTGATATCACTACCCAAGTTGGTCTTCTTATTGGGCTCAAGAATTCGGCCGTGCAGGTCTCAGCCTTGATTTTAAGAACTAAATTATATACTTATATTGGTGATTACGACATTTGAGGCTGCCTCGTAATAATAAAAAAACTCTTATCTTCTCTTTATCTAGACGAGACGAGATACACTAATATTGCCCCACGAGATGCACTAAAAGTATTCCATGTTACTGCTTACGTTTCTCATGGCTTTCGCTTTCCAGTCTAATCAGGCCATTATTTCAAAACGAGTTAAAACGAGCTGAACGAACGAGCAAGCCATTATCAAACTCGACTCAACTCTAAACTCGACCTCGAAATCAGCGACTTAGCTCGGGACGCAACTCAAGAAAATTACCTTTGACTCGACTCGAATTGAACTCGAGTAAAGTCGAATTTTGGCTGGACTCGTGATCATCCCTATTAGTATTTGTATTATATGTTTCCACTTCAACAATTTCTACTCTTTTTTCTCCGTTTACCTGCTGTTTCTAGATTTTTCTTTCGGTGTCGTCCTTTATTTAGACTATGCACTATTCTTATTCCCAGCTAGTGACCCGCTTCAATGTCTTATTCGGTTTAGGCTTTTCTCCTTACCTTGACTACACGTGTGATTGATTTAATTCTCACTTTCCGCGCAGGACCGATGAAAATTTATTATTATTATTATTATTATCATTATTATTATTATTATTATTATTATTATTATTATTATTATTATTATTATTATTATTATTATACTATTGAACTTGCACGGCGAAATTAGTGTATAATACGACATCATTTCCGTAATTTTACTCCATTGTATGTTATTTAGTTTATTAATGGGCACTAAATTATCTCCAGATCAACGAATAAATTAACTACGGCATGCACTTTGGTGGAAATATCATTACAGAAATATTATTGGTTCGCTCCAAACATGTTCATGTAATCACCAATATAAGTATATACTGTAGTTCTTAAAATCAAGGATGAGACCAGCACGGTCGAATTCTTGAGCCCAAGAAGAAGACCAACCCTGGTTGTGATATCAACCGGCTCGTCTCGTATCAAAAGAGCGAACGAGTCGGCTCGGTTGGGATGAGCCGATGACCCGAGCCGGCTCAGTTGGAAAGAGCCATCGACTCAGTTCAATTGAGCCGATGGCTCGAGCTTTCTCTGTTGGGATGTGTCACCTACTAGGCTCATGTGAACAAGTTCGAGCCAGCTAAGTTGAAAATAGTCCATCGCCACGTTTCGACTCAGCTCAACTAAGCCGCTGGCTCAAATCGGCTCGGTTGGGTAAGCTGTTGACTCGGCTCACTTCTCGGTTCGGTTCGATAGTGAATGAGCTGTAAGGCGAGCCACTCGAGCCGTTGAGAAGCCTAAACCCGGTCCCAGCTGTTTTGAACATCTTTGGCTGAAGCCTATAACTTTTAACAATTTTTGGCTCGACACCGAATACTTGCCTCTTCGGAACTCAAACCCGGAACGTGACCGATGTCCGTTCTGAAGACTTCTTGACGCCGAGATCGACAGTCAATTAACTTCAACTATTCAGGTACAAACCGTATATCTTTTAAAGATATATTATTATTATTATTATTATTATATATAATAATAATAATAATAATAATAATAATAATAATAATAATAATAATAATGATAATAATAATAAATGTTTCAAACTTGCCCTGAAATTTGGCAATACTTTCTTAAAAGTAGAGATTTCGGGGAAAGGGTTCCGTACCTTCAAGACACACCTCTGCAACTACCAACATTTTAAACTAGAACGTTCCATTGAAGTTTCATATAGAAAGTATTCTACTGTATGTTTTAAGAAAAATAACTGTAATAAATATAACTGAATATCACGCAACAGTAAGGCATATAATAAACTAATTTTTAGGATATGCAGAGGTAAGTATAACAGCTTTGCTACAAAATATATACACAGAGCGTAATTCAATGAGTTCTGAAATAGAATGTAACGAAATAGCCTATGAGATTCAGTCTACAGAGCAATTGTTAGTTAGAGAATGGACATACACTATTTCGAGAATCGAGACAAAACGGGAAATGTGTACGATAGTTTTCTTCTCGTCTCGATTCTCATCTCCAAAGAGAGACGAAAATTTTGAGTTAGCCTTGACCCGTCTCGAATGTAAAATGTTAATTCTCATGTTATTATATTTGTTTTAGAAACGAGATGAGAAATTCTTCTTCTCGTGAGCAACATTAAACCAAACCGAAATATTCTTCCCAAATGTCACGTTTCTGCTTGTAATGGTATGACCTGATCGATAATTAGCTCCTAGCTTTTAATCTTCTGCGAGATAACAATAATTGTTATTAGTTTATTATTATTATTATTATTATTATTATTATTATTATTATTATTATTATTATTATTATTATTATTATTATTATTATTATTATTATCATTCCTGAAGATTTCATAGTTCAAGTATTGAAACATCCGAGTATTCGAATATCTAAATATAATAAAACGTATATTATCGCGGATCAATCGCCATCAAAAATATTAAAGTAAATAATAATAATAATAATAATAATAATAATAATAATAATAATAATAATAATAATAATAATAATAATAATAATAATAATTGCAACGTGCATTCGCACAAGCACCTTGACCACTGAAACGCGATCGCTACGCGGTAAAAGATTCGTTTTTAGTCTGCTTACGTTAGGTTTCTTTCTCTCCCCTTGCAAACTTGTATGTTTTATTTCTTCGATTCAAAATGTCTTTCGTATTTCTGTTATGAAGTCGCCAAAGTTGACATTAATAACTTGAGTTCTTCTTAAATCGTTGGTTCACAAGTTAGATTGAATTCTCATACTCTCCATTTATTTCAAAGCAGTCGCCATTACCTGATCAAAGATTTATTTCCGCCACGATTCATATTAACCAAAATAAATTCATTTTTCAGAAGCGGAAATTTCACTTTCCGGATTTCGGAATATTATGGATTTCAGTTACACTCCGTAATTCAGAAGAATTCCGGAACTCGGGAAGAATCCGGAATTGAGAAAAACTCCGGATTTCGAGAAAAACTCCGGATTTCCGATTTTTCGAATTCCGAAATATTAACGAAATCAGAAATTTCTAAATTCCGGATTTTTCCGAATTAAGGAATTATCCCAAAATCGGAATTTTCCGAATTCCGGAATTTGTCTGGTTTTACTTTCGGGAGTCCGGAAAGTAATAATTCCGGAATGGGCTATACTTAGTTAATACACAACCTTTCAGAACACTAAGGTAGTAGCTGTCTACAAACAAACAAGTAGTGCAAAGCATTTTGTATCCTGCAATACGTCATGTATTAAAATCCGACAGCAGTTTAGTATCTAACCAGAAATTGCATGTCTAGCTACTGGAAGCTGAAGTATGAAGAATTATATTGTGTCTTACACAACCGTGCAAACCACTTAATATCTAAACGGCTTTCGTTAAGTCCAAGTTGTAGTACTTACAGTTACATCTATTTGTGTATTTATGATCTGTATGATCTGTGTTACTAAAGCTTATTATATGATAGCGTTAGTAAGTCTTTCTCTGATCCCCCGTAAAGTTGTGATACGATCTACTACAGAATAAAGAACCAATTATCAATTTAACCAAGTTATTGTATTACCACACATCTGCTTCCGCCTCTGTCAACACTGGTCGATCTCGTTGACGCGACATATATGCTTTTTATACCCCTTTCTTCGTTTACTGAACTAAACAGTAACTATTCTGAAATACACTACTCCGCATCCCTCGTAGATAAATATTTCTGATGAAAAAAGTTTTCATTTTGTCCAAAGAATGTTATTTTTCTTATTCCCAGCATGACGCTTTTATTACAAAATATGAAGAGCATATAGGTCTAAATACCTCATGTATTACATAGAATATAGGTTTAACTCTTCCAGCAAAGAAGAAACATGTGATCATAGTATACAACCCATAGAAGTGATAGCTGGCAATACAGTGATTGTAATCCCTAACGACACAGAGAGTGAGCTGTACCCTCCCTGGTGGTCTAGTGGCTAGCACGTGCGCCATTGTTTTCTGGTGTCCCGGGTTCGATTCCCGGCGGGAGAGAATCTATGATTTTTAAAAGTTCTGGATGTTTCTGTGTTCGTGTCCCTGTCGTTATAAGTATTAGAAAAAGCAAGTTAAACGAGTGAAGCATGTAAAATTAGCAATAAGTAAGTTTCTTAAACACGTTCGGTGAGTAAGTTAAAAAAAAGTGGCCAAGCACTGGATTATCGCGCCGTCCATGCGAGTTCGAATCTATCTCGGCTTGATATTTTATCCATTTGAGAGAAAGTATTGTTCCTTTTAGGTAGTCAGTCACTCTTTTCGTATTTTTCTCTGTCGCTCACAATTAAAGTAACTGACTATTTTTATTCTTTCTACGAATGATGGATCTTCTCTTTGGCTTCATGTCAAACATGCACACGTAATGAAAAGACGCTGTCGATAATAATAATAATAATAATATGAAATATTAGTAGCTAAAGCGTGTGTGTATTTCGACAATATAATTTTGTATTATTATGTGGAAATAAGTAAGGCTGGCTGGCGTCCGCCCCCTAATTTTTTCGATGCGCCTTATGGGTCCACGGTGTCCAACGTTGGTCCCATCCCATTATCACCTCCTGTTCTCTCGATATAAGTTATCGACATTTTGTCTAAAGAGGACTCTGCCGTGCCCAACGACTACCCATGACAATGACTCTTCGTTCATTTTTTATTGAAATCGTTTATTTTTCTGAGTACTATGACTGCATACTGTCCAACGTTGCTCCCATCACTATACAATTTCCCGTTCTCTCGATATAAATTGCGAATATTTTGTTTGTAAGGGAGATATGGCGTAGCAATCATTACGTTTGAAGAAGATATTGCCTTGCCACAAACAACACCTATTATTATTATTATTATTATTATTATTATTATTATTATTATTATTATTATTATTATTATTATTATTATTATTGTTGTTGTTGTTTTACTTACCACTAATATTTCCTACCTTTATTTCCAACGCAATGTGTTACTAAAAACCACATCAAATAACACTCCTCGCTATTCACGCTCCCGAAATCGAAATACATGATTGACAGTCCTTTGTGTTAGACGAAAGCACATTTATTATATTAATCTTTCAAATACCACGTTTTACAAGTTACTTCACTTTCAATGTGTAATTCCATATCATTACTAATAATCATCTTGTTCCGATAGGAAATAACCCCCTCCTGCAAAACGAAAAAAAAACTGACCGTAGCAAAAGGGCGTGAACATTCTTTAGGCTATTAATCGGATCCAATATTTCAATAAATGAGGATAAGTCCCTGTACACAAATATTTCAGGAAAAGTGGAAAAGTTATTCAAACTTTCTGAATACCTATTTATGGGCAAAATTCTGTTCCTTTGGAACTTTTTAAGAGTTTGAAGGGCTGCCATTTTGAACATTTTCATCTGATTATTCTGGTTAACCAACGCATCAAGATATTTCAACAATTAATGTTTGTGTTGTAAGTTTCGTCTCAATCCCCTGAAAATTTGGGTGGTTATGGCATTCACAAATAGCGTTATATATATACAGATAGATAGATAAATAGACACACAGAGGAAGAGAGAAAAAGTGTTTTGCTCCCTTCTCCCACCTGTGGTGCGTCAGAGCTAAACCGGGCCCCTTTGCAAAACGTATTGACCAGCCTAACCCAAACACAAGCCTCTTACTTGCTAACGTAGAAACGTGGTCGGGAGCTGTAAGGCATGTAGAAATTGTATTTTTAGTAACCATGAGTATTGTCCACTTCCATGTTTTTCTTTTTACTTTTTGCAGCTAGTTCGGAACGTTCAATTTCTATTCTTCACTAATTGAAAATGGCGTTTACATTCAAAATAAGAGATATTTTGGTGGCATTTTTTCGGATATTCTTCTCTTTCGAAATGAAGAAAAGAATAAAAGCAATACGCAAAGATAAAAAGTATTATCAGTACTAAACATTACCAAAAATAATTACAACGGAAAACTAAATACGACCTCTTTTACCATCTCATGAGCTGTATGTATTATCAACAAAAATTCATAGAAATGTCCTTGATGGGGATTCGAACTGACGACCTTTGCATTGGTAAGCCAGCACCTTAACCACTACACCAAGAGCACGGCATGTTGAACGTTTAGTTGTCGGATTATTTGTTGTATTTGTGTTTTATGTTCCCACTTTGAAAATTTTTACTCTTTTTTCTAAGTTTAACAGCTGTTTCTGGCTTTCTCTTTCGGTGTCGTCCTTTACTTACACTATGCACTTTTCGTATTCACAGCTTGTGCCCCTCTGAAATGTCTTATTCAGATTAAACTTTTCTTTTTGCCCCTCAATAAACATTTGATTGATTGAATTCTCATACTCTCCACGGATGGAGCGCAGGAATGCCAGACTCGAAAAATAGGCGACATTCACTTTCCTGACAGATAATGCAGTGTTTAACATTTTTCTTTGCGTAAACCAGACAAAAAATTATTTGTATGATTATCATCATGCTTAGAAACCTATGCTTTTGCATTGTAATATATATATATATATATATATATATATATATATATATATATATATATATTAGTGGAAACATTTTTAAGTATAAACGAATACGATATGTATTTCCATACTATACTTATTGATACTGCAATAAATGCACATCTCTTGTACACTATATTTTATTATTGCTTTTTGATATTTGTATCCTTTTAATCACGTCATAAATATTAATCTAATTTGTAAAACGACATATACCAGCCTTTCATCCAGCGTTTTGTAATAATTTCTAAATAAACAAGTAAGTAAAGTCTAAGCGATTTCTTTTATATTTTACATGTAAATTTATATAAGTGTACAAGCCTAAGTGCCTGACGGGACTTCAGATTCCCTTTACCCTTGGCGCATTGTTGAACAACAATGGAAGATTTTTCTTTCAATGATCATATTTACCCACTAATTTTTGCCTAAATTTGATTTCTCATCTACCTGCTATTGTTAAAACATAATTCAGCCGAAAAAGGGTTAATCCACCTCTTCTACGATGATTTATTCTTATAGTGATAATATATTCAACTACCATGTTCTCTTATAGTGATCTCATTTTCTTATCGTTTTCCTAGTGAATACCTTAAGAATGACTGCGATATAACTTTCTTAGGGTGCGGTACAATTATCTATGAAGTCGTAATTGGCACAAACACAAGTATTTAGCCGATATCCTACCATGCTATGGATTATCTAAAACGCTGATACCTAAAGCAGAACAAGAATCTTAACTCTAAGCAAGAATATTTGTTATTCAATTTACACGAATTTAAAAAAATATAGAGTACATGTAATTGTTAATGAAGTATGCAACTGCAAATTATACCGGAATTGCAGTTTTCTCCTAAATTAATTACTTCCACTGCATATGTCCTACTAACATTATACCAAATCTTTTGTTGCAATAAACAATTTTCTCCTCGAGAAATGTAGACTGATCCAATGATATCTAATGATATCTATGTTTAACTATTTTCACAGCTCCATAATAAAAATTCACCTTTCACTAACAATATATGTTTGCTATGTACGTAATAACTTTATATGCAACTAGTATACGGACTAAAATGCTCAAATTCCTTGATGCTACATTTTTACTATCAAGATTTCTATAGTTAAAGATTTTGGAAAGAGAAAGAACATCAATTATCTTGTGAAGCGTGAATTGATTAAGGTCTCACTCCGGTTGCTTCTGACATTTTTACCATACGATTAGCCGAAATTCGAAATTCAAAGTGTATTAATGAAAGTGATTGTATTAGATCGAAAACTGAAAACAGTTATTGATAAATGTAACATCACTCTGGATTGCTTGGGAAAATACCTAAGTTAACTTCCCTAGACATCCATATGCTGACACTTATTGACAGAACAGCTTGCAAACAGCATTCGTAAGCAAAATGATAACAGTAAAAAAAAAACGCAATCTCCAACTGCATATCTTGTTGCTGTCGTGTCACGACAAAACGCTGTAACTTGAGTTACATTGTTTTGTCTCTATTAGCATTTTTTAATTTCCCGCCACCTATATTTATGTTCACCAGGCCTAGAATTGAGCTGGGTCAAATACTTTTGAAAATATAGCAAAGAGAATTTTGATCTAAGTAGGAAATTAGCCTGTCTGTAGCGATAAAACGATGCAAATCGAGATACATTGTTTTGTCCCTACTGAACGGCTACGTGAGTGAAATTCCATTGTTCTGTCAATGTCATTGTAAGTAGTAAATGTGCATTTTGTAGCAACAAAACGATGTAACGCGAATTACATTGTTCTGTTCAAACATGAATGTAGGACTCTGGGATGTTCTCTCTTTACGCGTGTCTGAGAGTGACGTCACCGTTGTATAAACCGATCAATGGTTGAATCTGAATGAAATTGGCTGGACCAGCGCCCCAAATCATGGGAACAAACCGGTCAAATAGGTTCGGGCGTAAGCCGTATCACTGGTAATTATTTGCTAGTAGCAGGCAATTGTTTAGTGGGAGAAAGCGCAGCTGGTGTGTTTGTTTTTCTAATACTACGGAGGGAGTGTCATTGATTCGAAAAAGATGACTTCAAGAGGGAAACATACAGCTGAACTGGCGCGGCTGCATACCATAACCAAGGGAGGAATAAGATAGCAATACCATTGCAGCTCAAATGCATGAATTATGTTAAATAGTATGAGAGTTGGTCAGATATTTGAAGTTGAAACGCGAACGTATTTAAGATGGGTCCAGTTGGCCCGAACCCCCTAAAAATTCAGAGTTATGTGGGAAAATAGTATAACTTCAGACTTAATTATACATATTTAATGTACTTTTCATGAACGTACACCCCTTGGGACACGTGCCTGAGTTGGAATGATTAACGTTTATAAGCGGGATTAGACTAACTCAATAGTTGTAGACTGTCAGTTCTTATCGTTACACGCATGGCCAATTATTATAGACAAGGGTTGATAATGCTCCCAATCCCCAGACTAACCACTGAGCAACGCATATGGTATAAATCGAGATAGATCCATAAGTCCCTAACTTTGTTGAGCAATTACATATATAGCTTAAATATTCCTCAGACTGACATTTGTTCCAGCGGGAATATACTCAATGGAATTGAACAATGAGGTATGCCTTACATTGAACAGTGCACCAATGTTATGACTTTGTGACCTATATGCACGACAGTTCATTATATTCCAGAAAAAAAATCCACTCTATGTGGATCTTGGAGCTGGACGGTGGAAATCAAGAGTCAAAACCAGCCAGAACACGGGAGTTTATGCCATGTTCCACACGGTGTGAAGGATAACGAGACACGGATTATGATACAAACGCGATCATGTTTAGAATATCTTGAAATTGATACTGGAGATGGGTGTGACAAATGAAAGTACAACTTAAGTAGGGTTGCGTAAATTGATTCGTTTGTTTTCCACGTAAATGAGTTGGATCATTGCATCATTCCGGATTTGGATCATTATCATGCCAACGTGAACGTGGAGGATGCACAGAAGAACCGACTCGGAGAAAAGAAGAACGCAGTGAAAAAAGGGATAGAATTGTTTGGAAGCTACGAGAGCAAGGCGACTGCAAGATCAGGAAGATCAGTGGCAGATTCAGTGGCAGATGAAGGGAAAGATCACGAGGGCGATCAAGCGCAAGGCCGAGAAGATAACACTCCTGCTCGAAACAAGAAAAGAAAGATGTGAGAAGCGGGAGGGTAGGATTGCAAGAGACAAAAAGATACACCCAATCCAATCTGACTGTAAATGCCGGAAGGGGTGGAGTGAGAAAAAATACAGGCAACCGGTGTACAGAGACATGAAAATTACTGGGGTATGGATATCCAAAGAAGACGAGATTACCTAGCAAGGAGTGTGACCATACAGAAAACTGCAAGCAAAACGATGTTTTGAAGATCGCGAAGGAAATACACGCTGATATACAGAGTGGACAACCATATTGTATGAAAGCAGTTCTTTCTCAACACCCTCTGTTACACAAACGGTCAAGCCGTGGTGTCAGCTTGCAAACCTGTAACTGCTGAGGCGGACGATGGAGCTTCAGCCTCTACGTCACTTGTGAAGGCTGAATCAGACAGGCGTGCAAAGCACAAACCTGCCCATGTACTGTCTGACGGGTATAAAAAGTAGATTATATATTTCCTCGAGATTATGAACCCGCTGGTGTTACATTACATTTTAGAGCATGCCCCAAATAGGAGATAACCAGAACGACATCGTGTTCCAACAGGACGGGGCACCACCTCACTATGCAAACAAGGTGAGACAGTTCCTTGACGAGAAATTCCCTAACCGATGGATTGGGAATGACGCCCAGTTGGAGGTGTGGCGGTGAATGAACTGAGCTGGTGCAGATTACAGGTAAAACTTTAATACTTCCGCTACCGTTTGCACTTTATTTGATTTCAATATGAGCATTTTTATGTAAATAATAAGCGAATTAAATCCGTCCATACTTTATGAAAACCCTGTACGTTGTACCACGAGTTTAGTTTTGGCCCAATTTATCCCCTTTGATGCGGTCTTATTACTTATACGGTTATATGGTCATGTATAAAGGTTCATTTTCTATTATAAGGCATGGGTACATTGATGCACTCCTTAAAAATTTATCCAGTCAGTTTTAGAAATTGCTTTATATAAGCATTTGGTACAGGTCTTCAATATGTATCACTAGAAATTTGGATGGTTCACATCTTTCCCTTTCATGGTTAAACAACTACCAAAAAATATGATGTCGAAAGTTATTGAACCCCTTTGATAAGGATTTAGCACGTTATATAGGTATGTATAGAGGGTTTTATCTATGTATGTCTATGTTCCTTCTTAAATTGAGGAATTATCAAATAACAAAATTCGGTAAAAGTTTTCTAGGACCCATTGTAAAGGTTGGTGTCCCTATTATGGCCAACATTTCAAATCTTAAAGTTTATTGACAAATTCATTTTTTGATACGGCAATGTAATTGAATGAGTACAGGATTTATTAGTTTTTCATAAGACACAGGTGTATTTTGTACAGTCCGCGGCATACAATTTGTTACAAAAATTCTAAGTCCAAATTAATAACAAATTCTTGCCCAGTTTTCTTATGGATTCCCACAATACATGTATCAATCGATTAGTTGCTTCTAGTATTTATTCCAACACCTCCCCGTCCTCCACCTCTCCTTGTCTAAAGCAGTGTGTGTGACGTAGTACACTCTTTCCATTCAGCTGAAAAAGAAACAGGAATCAAGTTTACAACGTTATAGCTTTAAAACAGTCTTTTCCATTAGTTTGTTCTGAAATATTTTTAAGAGCCTAAATTAAAGGAAAGTCACACAATCTTCCCAGAGCTTCAAAATAACTTTAGTTTCATTCTATTCTTTCTTTAAAGAGTGCAAGTAGTAAGACGCTCCCTAAGAAATCTATGGAAATTGCCAAGAGCTCTAAAATATCTACGGACAGAAACGAGTTTTATTCAATGATTCATTTAATTTCTTTTCAGTAAGTGCAAGCAAATGTTTCAGGGGCGTCATTTGGGCAGGACAGGAGGTTGTAATTCCCCTTCTCTTGAGTTTCATAAATACGTATTTTTTATCAAATGTGTAGTAATTCACTAATAAAAAGTGAAACTCTTATGTCGCCGGAGAATCTCTTCCACCCCCGCCCCCCGAGTAAAGTCTAAAACACACTGGTTTTAACAACAAATCGATAGAGTTACGATAGCACATTTCTAAAGAGCTTACATTTGGTTTTAAGAGTCGAAGGTTTGATCTCAAGCCATATGACTTCCTGGGTGACATTGAGAGAGAGAGAGAGAGAGATTCAGGTATGGAGACAGAGAGGGATAATTTGTATACACAAATTTAGAACTGGGGAAAAATGATTGGACAACATTCGTATTATGACGAAAATTCTGATTTTGTGAAAGATAAGAAGTGAAGTTTTCGAACTGCGAGGATCACATTAGGCAGTTGTCGAATTAATGTGGAGAACACTTTTAGAGCATCAGCTGATTACGAAAGGAGAGAAAGATCTTCAGAACTGAGGAATTAAGGTTTTAAATAACTTCATTTCGGCGACGAGTTTCAAACCACGAACCTTGTGGTTATCGAACCATGACTTTATCCATTCTGCTACGGAGTATTCTATTACTGATTCACATACGTTTCTCTTAGCTGCGTTGAAAGCTACCTTAAGGGGATATTCCACAAGTTGACTCGGTGGATCCGCCGTTCAGATAGGACGTACACCTCTTGTAACTTAATTACAATGTGCAAAATGAACTTCCTCTTCTTCAGGATACTTTTTAAAGCTTTACAATTTGTTACTATTGTTTTAATTAAGTTACATTTGATAGAACCACCTGATAAAGTCGGGCCAAGCCCTGTACGTCATTGTCTGTTAGGTGTATGGTTAATGTAATTACTCCTACTTGGATGGTCCGAGCTTCCAATCAAGACCATTCTTATCATACTGTATATTCCATAAGTTCAATTGTGAAGTAGATTAGTCACTGCTAATTTAATCCGAAATAATTTTCTAATATTATATTTGTTACTAAATTTACATGGCAGTCCTCACTGTTTGTAGCTCTGCATAAATGTAAATTTGTTTTAAAAGTATATTTTACTTTCAAGTTTTATTGTTTTTTTAATTGTCCTTCAACTTTATTTTATAATTATTTTCTATTTCTTAATTATAACATATTTTCTTTTTTTATATTGTATTCTATGTTACACGTTTATTATTTATATTTTATGCCTTACCTTTGAAGAGGAGCTTTTGACAATTCAGAGCAGCAGGGACATACACAGGATGCAGGCCTTTGCAATCAAGAGCTTTTGCCCCCACGAAATCACTACTATTTTTTTGTAAATTATATCTAATTTTAGAGATGATGATAGCAGGGGCGTATTCAGGGGAGTGCGTTCGGGCGATCACATCCCCAGAATAGGGAACTTTTTATAATTTGTATTTTAAAAACAAAAAATATCGTAAGAATTTTTAATCTTTGTATTATAAACTTAAATTAGAACCTATAGTAGATAGGCCTTACTTTCTTAAGAAAGTTAATTCTGCATAAGAGCTACTTCTCCTTTTCTAACTTTGATTTTTCTTTTCTTTCTTTCTTTTTGTTTTGCAATCCGCTCTTACCTTGATTTGACTTCGAACGACCGCCCCTCCCAAACAATCATCCTGGATCCGCCCCTGGATGATACACATTTTAGTAAAATATGCCCTCAATCGCTGAAATAAATTCCTGTCAAGCTTTCGATCGCTGAAATAAATTTCTGTCTACGGCCCTGCAAAACAGTGGCGATTTTAGGGAGTGATATGTTAATAATACCTCCCTGGAGCAACGATACTTCCCCAGAAGTCATATCTCCGATAGTTCAGAATGTGATTTGTGCATTATCACTTTACACCCTCAGTGTCTTGAAACGCACCAAAAAGGAACTGTTCTGAAGTATTTCCTTGTTCTCCCTATGCCCTCATTTCAATTTGGCCAACCTTGGACATATACACACCTAAAATATCACATTTTATGTTAGTGATCCCGAAAGCTATCCATTCGACAGAAATATACGATATTTTCAATTCTTTATTCCTGTTACCCTCCCGTTGTCAACTCGAAAGAAACCAAGGCTTATTTTGGACTTACGCAGCATCCACAGTGTCACTTTTCATCTTTGCATATGAATTAGACACTAATTTCGTTCGTATTTGACTACTTTTGTATGTCACCTTCACCTCTTGGTAGGAATTTTTTAAGTATCTCGCCCTCACAACGATGAAGAAATTTCAACCAACTAAGTATAATTATAAATTATCTGGAACACAAGAGTACGGATGATCTTTTTCGCAGAGGAATTCGTTAACTACTGTTTCAACATTAATGTATTGGATTTTTTTTTTTTTTGCTGTCCATGCTAAAGATTGCCAAAGGGCTAAACTTCATCTGCACTATTGTGCAATGAATATAGGTTTTAGTGGTTTAATTTACTGAATACTCGCTTAGGTGTTGCTCTCGTCACGGAAAAGTGATATAGAGTTATAAAAGAAAAATGAAATGAAATATCTAATTTTTACGTCCCACGATTATGCCGACTATGCTAATGGAGAGAGTAATGGGGAGAAATAAATGGAACAGTTTAATGAAAAAATTGGGAGGAGACGGGTGAAACCAGAGGACACTCATGCACAAGGTGTTTGTCCATAATAAAGTTCATTCGGCGTGAGCTGGGATCGAACCAAGGACCCCATGCACCATAGGTAAAGTTATAAAAGAATAGCCGTCTAAACAAATACGGAACACTCTATCAATGAGAGTTATGTAAGATTAGATTTTTAGTTATTTCATTCTAAGTTAAAATTACAATCAATCTTGTTCTTCATTACTGTTCGGAAACTTAAAGTTGTTGCTGCAAGGACATGATAAATTTTTTCAGTAGGCTTCGCAGTCCCCTCCACAGCTTCTTTTTCATGTAAGGCTAAAGTAGTCTCATTTTAGACATCGAAGAAAAATAGTGGAATTACGAATTTTCAATGAGTCCCATTTTACTCTGGGCTCCCTCAACGCACTGCCGTTAGTTACGTCACTGTTCAGGATGCATATAACAGCTTCTGCTTTTAGGAATACTTTCTAAGTCAGTACGAGTTTTTTTCCGGCTGTGTTAATTAAGTTGTATTTGCTACAAGAGTCGGTTAAAGGAAACTAAAGATCCTACACTCAAACACAAATAATCTCTTTCGAAACTCTAATGGAAAACGAAACGAATCGTCCTAAACATGTTACGCTTTTGAAGAGAAAAAGAGCAAAGCAGTAGTTGCACATACGCTTAATGGTGTTTCTTGGATACAAATTCATATCTTACAAGAGTCATGTTCACGTCATGGTTTGATAGATGAAGCGTTAGTAAAAGGAATTATTAGGCTGGTGGTCGTGGTTTAAAATCTCTGTTCTTCTTGTTACTTTTTTTCTCTTAGATACACTTAATTTGTGCATTCCAAACCTCGAAGTTGTGTTTGGATTATTTATTAACGCAGGTAGAGAATTAATTGTAGTCGAAATTAGTTTCAAATATGAGAGTATAATTACATATTTTGTCTTTAACTTATTACGTATCAATTTTTATATCAAAGTTTCCAGTCTTTATTTAATTCACCCTCCGGTGTAATACAATGAACATTTGCATAGCGACGTCAGTCGGACGAAAGTATTATATTCCATTGTTACTCTAATATACCTAGGTATTTGTTCATATATTTATAAATTGTTTATACTATGTAAAAACGTATGGCCGTCCACATTATGTGTCACATAATAGATCATACGAAGGCGGACATAGCAGAAGGCGTATTGCTAATATCCCTGGTGATAAAAACTAGGGGTCTTCTTCAATAGATTCGAACCACTGTTACAGGCGGTTTTGGTTTACATAGCAAGCATAATACCACTCGGCCACCAAGTCTCGCACGTTTGCCTCTTTATTAATGCTGAACATACTGAGACACGTTCACTGGTGTCGCGTAATGTATTTCATAAAATTTTGTTAATAAGTGGGTCGAATTAGGTAGACCTCGAGAGGGCTGATGGTGTTGTGGGCGAGCATTTATTAATAGTGTGTATAGATACTCGATTACAGCTTGGGACTCGATTACAGCTGTCATACGCCGTGGCATTGAATCCACCAGGCGAGAGATATAGCGTTGGGTGCAACAGATCGACCACTTATCTTCAACACGCTCCCAAAGATCATTAGAAATTCGTGGAGGATTGTTTGACCAGGTTTCCAGCAATGTTCTTGCAACAGAGGCCCACATATTTTCAATATGGTTCAGATTTGCTCCATGAAGAACCCAGTCAACTATTTCAACATCAGGTTGTCTCTGTAACCATGTCTGAACCACATTTAAATTATGTATCGAGGTATGGTCCTTTTGCAAATAAAATATGCCGTCACCTACATGGGCTTTTATTTCCGGAAGCGTTTCATCCAGATATTTCACATACTTGTGGGCGTTTAGGCGACCAGGAATATTGTAAATTCCTCCGAAATTTGCAGCCTTGCATATCCATGCCCAACAGTGGACAGTTACATGTCCCATTCGACCAGAAAGGGAAACGTATTCAAAGGCATATCTTTTTCTAGGGGGGCGGTAAAAACGCCTCGGCCCGAAGTTTGCACTGGAAAATATCTTTTCGTCTGTGAAAATGACCTCGTCCCACACACGTGCAATAGTTAAGTGTGGAAACGGCAGATGGTCAATAATGTGGTCTTCTGTTTGTCGCTCCTTAACAGCTGCCCTGTATGATCTGAAACCAAAGAATTTGAGTCTACGACGGACAGTCGTAACGTCGCCTGGGAAATTGGGGTCCTCTCGTAACTGTCGGGCAGACATGAAAGATATCACACGTCATTGGGCAATTAAACTTTAGTCTTCTTCGGCAGAGGAAACTCGTTGTCGCCCACTTCATCTTTTACGTCTTACACCTCCTGTTTCCTCATATCTCCTCCACCACCTTCGTGCTGTAGCACGGTTAACGCCATATATCGCGCCTGCCTCGCTATAGTTCATGCCCGCATGCTCAATTAAAGCAATCACGCTGTTTTTAACGGAAGCTTCGTAGTGAGCCATTTTCACACCAGAAGCAAAATGATAGCTTTCCTTAGGTGTTTGAACGGAACGTGCTTCATGTGACATCACATGACAAGGCGAAGTTTCCTCTCATTGCTGTAAACGATATCGTACGCCCTCTGCTGGGTGTTTCGTGACGGAAAAACTGCTTTTAAGCAGTTCATAGCGACCGCTTTGGAATCAAATGTAAAGTATGAAAATTAAATTTGTCATATCTGTAGTTTGGTGTAGAGACAAAACAAAATTGGAAACCAAAGGTTTAAGAACAACTCAGATTATTAATATAAAACAAGTCAAAGATTAGCTTGTATTATCATACAAGAAATGCGAAAATTATGAAACAAAGAAAAATATCTTAGAAATTTGAAACTGAAGACAAAAAACTAACTTAAACACAATAAAGGGCACGAGTAGGGAGATTAATGGGAACGTGAGCAATGAGGCTATATGTCCCCGTCTTGATTAACGCGAGGTATGGATTTTACCCTTTCACTTTGACCGAATAACGTAGTGGATGGAGAGGAGGGGAAAGATACATAACAGCTATAAATATAAAAATAAAAGTGACAATGTTCGGTGGTGAATAACTCTTGAACTACCCGATCGTTCTCAATCACATTTTGAACACAGATGAAATTCGAACCTGGGAAGCTTTTTGTTATTTTATTTTGATATTAGAACTTGCGGAAGAGGAGGGGAGGGTAATATGAACAAAACTTAATAACTCTTGAACAATACGACTGATCCCAATCAATCAAACATTCAATATAGATAAGGTTTGCACCTGGGATGTTTTCATTTTTTACCTTGACGGGAGGGGAAGGGGGACTATGTAAAAAAAATAAAAATAAAAATGCTGTTTTGTTGACTTCATCACGCTTAAACCACCGAACTGATCTTAATCAAATTATCAACATAGATAAGGTTCGGATCTGGGGTGGCTTTTATCATATCCCTTTGATGGTGGAACGTAGGTAAGGAGGGGAGGGGAGATATCTATGAAAATGAATAAGACTTAAAACTCTTGAACCACCTGACCGATCTCGGTTTTCAACATAGAGGACGTTCGGGCCTAAAAACTTTTGTTTTAATATTTTCACTTTCACGGTAGAAGATAGGAGAGGATAAGAGAAGGGGAGATTAATATATAAAACTAAATGGAACAACTCTTGAACCCTCCAACAGATTTCGATCAAATTTTCAACGTACACGACATTCGGGCCTGGCATAATTTTTCTCATACCGTGCCCCCAACATGGAGAGGGGAGAGGGATACATAAAATCATCGAAAATTACCAATATCAAAGAGTGCTTTAGTTATAGCAAGACCATAACATATTACTTTTTTTCTTTAATTTAGCCCACCGAAATCGGGGTGCGACTTAGATTCAAGGACGTCTTAAGTTCGTGTAGTTATCGGGAAATAATTAAAGATATTAACATGTTATTGAATTAGTTTGCTAATAATAATAATAATTATTATTATTATTATTATTATTATTTTTATTATTGAAGATTTGATCATTCACATATTGAAAGATCAAAATATTCAAATACCTTAAGACAATTAAACGTTTGTCATCGCCGACTAATGATCACCAAACATTCTAAACGTAAACAAAATATTTACACATGGTTTCGACTTGAGAACCTCCAGATTTTCAGCTAGCACCTTGAGTACAGATCCACGCTCTATATGCGCTAAATGATATGTTTTAGTATGTTTAAATTAGATTTCCTTGCCTCCAGTTACAAAATTCTAAGTTCGTATTTTTCGTTCTTTCAAAAGTTTTTTCGATTTTTTTAATCATATAACTCGATAATCTTTGGCATAGTTTATATTAATAACGTGGTTGTTCATAAACCTTTCGTTCGCTATTTGGTTTCTTCTCCACACCAAACTACAGATATGATACGTTTAATTCTCATACTTGTCATTTGGTTTCAAAGCAGTACCATTATCTGGTAAAGCAATTTTGTTCGCCACGATTCATGAGTTTTGTAACAAAACACGTCAAGAAATGAGTTAAATGAAGGATGCAAGAGTTTAGATCAAAGTTGAGTATTGTGAGCTAGTGACAAACATGTAATAACGTCTCTTATTTGAAAATAATGTTAGCTACTTTTAATTCACTAACTGGTATTTGATTTAATTCAAGCTTAAAGAATTCGAATGAACAAACTCAGTGTAGCTTAAAGAAGGAAAACGTAAGAAGAACGGACGAGATTCGAACCTGGACCACCAGTACAAAAGTCCTGTTTACTAACCCCTCACCTAACAAGAAATAAACTTCTATAAGTTTTAAATTTGCAAGCAAATAATACCATTATTATTTGTGCAATCAATGTTTTGCTGTTTTCCTCTTCAAGAAAGTAACATGTTTACGACGATTCGTTTCGTTTTCCATTAGAGTTTCGAAAGAAATTATTTGTAATCAACTGTAGGATCTTTAGTTTCCTTTAACAGTCACTTCTAGCAAAAACAACTTAATTCACACAGCAGGAACAAAACTCGTACTGCATTAGAAAGTAATCCTAAAAGCAGAAGCTGCATTATGCATCCTGAACAGTGACGTAACTAACGGCAGTGCGTTGAGGAAACCCAGAGTAAAACGGGACTAATTGAAAATTCGCAATTCCACTATTTTTCCTTGATGTCTAAAATGAGACTACTTTAGCATTACATGAAAAAGAAGCTGTGAAGGGGACTGCGAAGTCTACTGAAAAGATTTATCACGTCCTTGCAGCAACAACTTTGTTTTCGAACAGTACCGAAGAACAAGATTAATTGAAATTTTAACTTAGAATGAAATAACTAAAACTCTAATCTTATATAACTCTCATTGAAGTATTTCTAAAAGCAGAAGCTGCATTTTGCATTCTGAACTGTGACGTAACTAACGGCAGTGCGTTGAGGGAGCCCAGAGTAAAACGGGACTCATTGAAAATTAGTAATTCCACTATTTTTCCTCGATATCTTAAGTGAGACTACTTTAGCATTACATGAAAAAGAAGCTGTGAAGGGGACTGCGAAGTCTACTGAAAAGATTTATCACGTCCTTGCTGCAACAACTTTAAGTTTTCGAACAGTACTGAAGAACAAGATTAATTGAAATTTTAACTTAGAATGAAATAACTAAAACTCTAATCTTATATAACTCTCATTGATAGTAGTGTCCCGTATTTGTTTAGACGGCTATTCTTTTATAACTTTACCTATGGTGCATTGGGTCCTTGGTTCGATCCCAGCTCACGCCGAATGAACTTTATTATGGACAAACACCGTGTGCATGAGTGTCTTCTGGTTTCTCCCGTTTCCGCCCACCTTTTCGTTAAACAATTTCATTTATTTCTCACCATTACTCTCTCCATTAGCATAGTGGGCATAAACGTGGGACGTAAAAATTAGATATTTCATTTCATTTTTCTTTTATAACTGTATATCACTTTTTCTGTGACGAGAACAACATCTAAGCAAGTATGCATAAAATTAAACCACTAAAACCTATATTAATTGTACAATAGTGCAGATGAAGTTTAGCCCTTCGACAATCTTCAGCATGGACAGCGAAAAAAAAACCAATACATTGATATTGAAACAGCAATTAACGAATTCCTCTGAGAGAAAGATCAAACATATTGTTGAGTTCCAACTGATAATTTATAATTATACTTAGTTGGTTGAAATTTCTCCATAGTTGTGAGGGCGAGATACTCAAAAAATCCCTACCAAGAGGTGAAGGTGACATGTAAAAGTAGTCAAATACGAACGAAATTAGTGTCGAATTCTAATGCAAAGATGAAAAGTGACACTGTGGATGCTCCGTAAGTCCAAAATAAGCCTTGGTTGGCTTCCAGTTGACAATGGGAGGGTGACAGGAATAAAGAATTGAAAATATCCTAAATTTGTGTCCAATGGAAAGTTTTTGGGATCACTGACATAAAGGTCGATATTTCAGATGTGTATATGTCCAAGGTTGGCCATATCGAAATATGGTCATAGGGAGAACCAGTAAATACTTCATAACAGTTCCTTTTTGGTGCGTTTCAAGACACTAAGAGTGAAAAGTGATAATACACAAATCACATTCTAAATGATCGGAGATATGACTTATGGGGAAGTATCGTTGCTCCAGGTAGGCATTACTAACCGATCACTCCCTAAAATCGTCACTGTTTTGCAGGGCCGTAGATAGAAATTTATTTCAGCGATCGAAAGCTTGATAGGAATTTATTTCAGCGATTGAGGGCATATTTTACTAAAATGTGTATCATCCAGCGGCGGATCCAGGATGATTGTTTGGGAGGGACGGTCGTTCGAAGTCAAATCAAGGTAAGAGCGGATTGCAAAACAAAAACAAAGAAAGAAGAGAAAAATCAAAGTTAGAAAAGGAGAAGTAGCTCTTATGCAGAATTAACTTTCTTAAGAAAGTAAGTCCTATCTACTTTAGGTTTTAATTTAAGTATATAATACAAGGATGAAAAGTACTTAGGATATCTTTTATTTTTAAAATACAAAGTATAAAAGTTCCCTATTCTGGGGGGTGTGATCGCCCGAACGCACTCCCCTGAATCCGCCCCGGCTATCATCATCTCTAAAATTAGACATGCTTTACTAAAACAGTAGTGATTTCGTGGGGGCAAAAGCTCTTGATTGCAAAAGCCTGCATCCTGTGTATATCCCTGCTGCTCTGAATTGAGAAAAAGCTCCTGTCCAAAGGTAAGACATAAAATATAAATAATAAACGTGTAACATAGAATACAATATAAATAGAAAATATGTTATTATTAAGAAATAGAAAATAATTATAAAATAAATTTGAAGGACAATTAAAGGAACAATAAAACTTGAAAGTAAAATATACTTTTAAAACAATTTTGCATTCATGCAGGGCTACAAACCCTGAGGAGTGGCATTTAAATTTAGTAACAAATATAATATTGGAAAATTATTTCGAATTAAACTAGTTGTGACTACATTACTTCACAATTGAACTTGTGGGATATACAGTATGAGCGTAGCTGAAATAAAATAATCAATAAGAATGGTCTTGATTGGAAGCTCGGATCATCCAGGTAGGAGTAACTTACATTCACCTAACAGATAATGACACACAGGGCTTGGCCCCACTTTATCAGATGGTTCTATCATATGTAACTTAATTAAAACAATAGTGAAAAATTTTAAAGCTTTAAAAAGTGACCTGAAGAAGAGGAAGGTTCGTGGTTCGAAACCCGTCGCGGATATAAGGTTTTTTAAAACCTTAGTTCCTGAGATTTGAAGATCTCTCTCTCCTTTCGTAATCATCTGATGCTCTTAAAAGAGTTCTCCACATTAATTCGACAACTGCCTAATGTGATCCTCGCAGTTCGAAAACTTCCCTTCTTATCTTTCACAACAACAGAATTTTCGTCATAATACGAATGCTGCCCCATCGTTTTTCCCCAATTCTTAATTTGTGTATACAAATCATCCCTCTCTATCTCCATACTTGAATCTCTCTCTCTCTCTCTCTCTCTCTCTCTCTCTCTCTCTCAATGTCACCCAGGAAGTCATATGGCTTGAGATCAAACCTTCGACTCTTAAAACCAAATGTTAGCTCTTTAGCAATGTGCTATCGTAACTCTATCGGTTTGTTGTTAAAACCAGTGTGTTTTAGACTTTACTCGAGGGGGGAGGGATGGAAGAGATTCTCTGGCGACATAAGATTTTCACTTTTTATTAGTGTTTTACTTTACCTTTGATAAAAAATACGTATTTATGAAGCTCAGGTGAGGGAGAATTACACCCTCCTGTCCTGCCCGAATGACGCCCCTGAAACATTTGCTTGCACTTACTGAAAAGAAATTAAATGAATCATTGAATAAAACTCGTTTCTGTCCGTAGATATTTTAGAGCTCTTGGCAATTTCCATAGATTTCTTAGGGAGCATCTTACTAGCTTGCACTCTTTAAAGAAAGAAAAGAATGAAACTAAAGGTATTTATGAAGCTCTGGGAAGATTGTGTGATTTTCCTTTAATTTAGACTCTTAAAAATATTTTAGAACAAACGAATGGAAAAGATGTTTTAAAGCTATAACGTTGTAAACTTGATTCTTGTTTCTTTTTCAGCTGAATGGAAAGAGTGTACTACGTCATACACACTGCTTTAGACAAGGAGAGGTGGAGGACGGTGAGAAGTTGGAATAAATACTAGAAGCAACTAATCGATTGATACATGTATTGTGGGAATGTATAAGAAAACTTGGCAAGAGTTTGTTATTAATTTGGACTTATAATTTTTGTAAAAATTTTGTGCCGCGGACTGTACCATGTGATTGACCTTGCTGATGTATTGTACATCCTCCTACATTTCCTTTCCAAAATTCGTGGAAATTATCAAATAACACGTTTCTACACAACTGTTGGATCAGCTATGATAAACAATTGAGACCTAACTACAACATGTAATTATATGATTAATTCTAAAATTTAGGTATATCGAGAGGAGTATTTTTTTAAAATTTGGTAATTGTGATAAAGAAAATTTTAGTGCCAGGCGCGAAATTTAAAACAATACTTCGATACTTTGAACTTTATTTATTGTCATAGTATAAGATCATTGGTGGTGTTTGAGTTAACCTCCAGTTTTCAGAAATCTGATAGGTACATTATTGCATCTTATGACTTATAGACGAAAGAAAATACATACTACAACACTTTGAAATTTAATCACAAGGTTATATAATCTGACACTGGCAAAGTTATTTTTGATGCAATTTGATTGGCTTTCACTATTTTCCATGCAATCTGATTGGCTGATCGCTATCTCTAGTGCAATCTGATTGGCTGATGATTTTCAAATCTTTTCTGCACTCAGTTTTAAGCTTTGTTTAACATTTGAAAATCTTGGTTAGAATACAATTGTTCAACACTTTGTACTCACTGATAAATATGATCGAAACCGTTTATTTGTTAGTAGAATAGTTAAAACCGGATAATGTTTGGCTGTTAACCGTGAAACGTGAAAATAATCTACTTGAAATTTTTCGTTTGAAAATTCTTTTCGTTTGAAATTTTTGTTTGAAAATTTTTGTCTCATATTTTTGTTTAATTTTTTTCACAATTTTGTTTGAAATTTTTTGTTTCAAAATTTTGTTTAAAATTTTTGTTTAAAAATTTTTGCTTGCAAATTTTGTTTGTATTTTTTAGTTTCAACAGGTAGTTTAAAATTTTTTTGTTTGAAATTTTCAGTTTTAATTTTTTTTTTCAAAGCTTTTTTTGAAACTTTATTATTAAAAAACTTTGTTCGAATTTGTTTTGTTTAAAAATGTTTGTTTGAACATTTTTGATTCACAATTTTTGTTTGGAAAATTTTTGTTTCAAATTTTTAATTTTGTGCACTCATTAATAAAGAAACGGAGCTGTTTAGAACGAAAAACCCTAATGTTTATCATGGTGCATTATTGCACATCAGAACATGATAATGGAACGTCAGCAGTTATGCAACATCATTCTGGATAGTATTCATGATAACGTCATCATGGCTACTAGTGTGCAGACTCTAAACACATGTGATGTGATAAAACCATTTACCGATTTACAACATAATGTACCTTATTGAATCTTAGGTAGCCAAATAATCCCTACAAAGTTTTGGTTAAGAATCTTAGTGAAGCTTGAAAATGATAAGAATGTAATTTTACCAGCAAGATATTTACACATGGAAGCATCAAAACAAGAAGACCTGTTACTTTTCTTAAATACTAATTCCGTATATTTATGTTACAAAGTATTCTTGGGTAGAAGTCAACAATTTGAATTTAGTTCACAGCCGGATCAGGGAATTTCGTTTCGCCAGCAATTGTGATGAAATCATAGTTTCAAACGTCAGCACATTCCTTTCCAATGATGTCAGCCGTAGCTCTTTGAAATCAGCAAAATCCGTAAAATCATTCGAGCAAGTGCGTTTCATGAGGAAACATGTGTACCTTTAACGATAAAGAAATCCTCTTCGTAAGCTATTATCCAAAAAATATATTCTGAACAAAACATGTGATGATTGGTATCAGTGCTACATTTAAACCTGTGATTCGATTGGTCAAAGCAGAACAATTTGGTGTCCAACTGACCTGTGAAGAATGGAAAAGAATATGTTCACGAATAGACCAAATAAATGGTTATTTTCATGATGATCTAAATGTGACCATAGTGAAATCATTAGGCTCAAATCAAGAAGTGAGTGTACGTACAGTCTTCGAGAAGAAGATGGTGCTGTTACGTGAAAAGATTAAATTGCATGTCCCTCGCAACATTGTGTATCTAACGCAAACCGAATGGAACAAATACATCAACGTATTCCAGTGAGTTAAACATGCAGCAGAAGTGTGAAAAAAACAAGTATATTCCTGAAAAAATACTATTTTGAGAAATTGAGTCATGTATATTGTACAACATGTATCTAGACGTTGTGATGGTTGTCAATATCATTCGTGGGTTCATATCTGTACTCATAAGCAGTTTATTTCTGATGAAATGAACATTGAGATTCCAACTATTGACATTGCAATAGACCTTAAAAGACCAATTGGAATTAAAATTATATGCTAAAGACAAACTAGTGCAAGAAGTTCAAAACACATTGTATCGACAATATCCAGACCCTGTATGTGATTAACCAGTGAATTGTAATAATATGATCCATTTCAATGAATTGTGTTTTTTTTTTCATTTCAAGTACAAACTGATGTTCTGACATGTATTACTGCATAATGATAAACAATGTTGCCATATGTTTTTGTTATAAAAATTCCGGTTCTTTATTTATTTGCACAAACCCAAAAATTTGAAACCAAAATATTCCAAAGAAAAATTTCAAACAAAAATTTTGAAACAAAAATGTTCAAACAAAAATTTTTAAACAAAAAAATCAAACAATATTTTTAAAACTAAAATTTGAGACAAAAAAGTATTTTAAAACGGAAAAATTTTAAAACAAAAAATTTAAAACAAAACAATTTGAAACAACATTTTGAAACAAAAATTACAATATAAAATTTTGAAATAAAAAAACACAAACAAAAATTTCAAACAAAATTTTGAAAAAATCAAACAAAATTCTGAAACAGAAAATGGAAACAAAAATTAGAACCAAAAAATTTCAAACAAAAATTTCACACAAAAAATTTTCAAACCAAAAAATTCAATTAAAATAATTTCACGTTTCACGGTTAACCGTCAAACATTATCCGGCTTTAAGTATTCTACTAACAAATAAACGGTTTTGATCATATTTATCAGTGAGTACAAAATGTTGAACAAATGTTTTCAAACGAAGATTTTTAAATGTAAGCAAACATACAATTGAATTAGGCAAACATTTGACAATCATCCGCCAATCAGATTGAACGAAAGATAGTGATCAACCAATCAGATTGCACGAAAGATAGTGATCAGCCATCAAATTGCATCAACAATAACTTTGCCAGTGTCAGATTACATCACCTTGTGATTAAATTTCAAAGTATTGTAGCATGTATTGCCTTTCGTCTATAAGTCATAAGATGCAATAAGGTACCTATCAGATTTCTGATAACTGAAGGTTAATTCAACCACCACCAATGATCTTAGACATTGAGATTAAGTTCAAAGTATTGTTTCAAATTTTGAGCCTCATACTAAAATTTTGTTTATCACAATTCCCAAATTTAAAGAATATACCTCTCGATATACCTAAGTCTTAGAATTAATCATATAACTACATGTTGTAGTTATAACACCCAATTCTAAACATTGACAAAAAAGATATACCACCCAATTCTAACAACGATTACCAATTATTAATTTAACAATAAGAAATGTAATCCTTCAAAAATTTAAGATTGGTACATTAATACGCTTGTGTCTTATGAAAAAAAAATAAATCCTTTACTCATTCAATTGTATTGAAATATCAAAAAATAAAATAGGTACATAACCTTTAAAATTTGAACATTTGGTCAAAAGAGGGATACCAACATTTACAATGGGTCGTAGAAAACGTTTGCCGAATTTTGTTATTTGATAGTTCCCCAACTTAAAAGGTAATAAACACTGTACAAACCCATATAACGTGCTAAATTCTTATCAAAGGGGGCAATAACTTCCGAAATTATATTTCTTTGGTAGTTGTTCACAAATGAAATGGAACAAAGTGGACCATCCAAATTTATAGTAGTACATATTGAAGACCTGAACCAAACGATTATTTTAAACAATTTTTAAAAATGAATGGATAAGCCAAGATACCCCTCCCAAATTTTTAAAGGCTAGATCGATGTACCAATGTATATAGGAAATGAACCTATATACATGATCTTATAACCATATAAGGTAATAAAACCTCTTCCAAGGGGATAATTGGCCCGAAATCAAACACTTCGTTGTACTGAAATTTTACAATTTTGTAGCCCTAAGATGGAACGAGGTGGACAACCTAAATTTATAGTGACCTATATTAGAATCGTATACTATAATACCAAATATATAAAATGGGTAATTCCCAAAATTAAAGGGGTGGGCCAAGGTACCTCTCCCAAAAATTTGAAGGGGTGCACAAATGCACCCCTATGCCTTACAATAGGAAATGGACCCCTATGCCTATACATCCATATAACTACATAATGTAATAGGACCACACCCAAGGGGGTAAAAAGAGCGAAAAAGCAAACAAGTGGTTGTACTAAAATTTGGCAATTTTATACCCATGAAAGGGAACGAGGTGGACCACCTAAATTTTTTACTGATACATACCAGGGTTCTATACTATTATATCCAATGTTTAAATTGGACAATTTTCAAAATTTAAGGGGTGGGCCAAGGTACCACTCCCAAAAATTTCAAATGGTGCATTAATATACCCTTGGATTATGAAAAGTAATGGACCCCTGTATAGGCCCATATAACCATATAAGGTAATAAAACCTCCAAAGGCGATAAATTAATTCAAAAACCAACGAAATTTCAATTTTTGGCAATTTTATTCCCATGAAATGGAGCGATATAAGCCCCCAATACTACTAGAGGTAAATACTGTGGTCCTTGGCTATCATACTCAATTTTTACATTTGACAATTTCCAAAATTTCAGGGGGTGGTCCTATGTACCCTGCCAAAATTTATCGGGTTGACCAAGGTACCCCTGCTAAAATTTAGAGCGGCTAGTCCTGAGTTCCCGTATTTTATTGACCCCGGGCAAAGGTCATTGACCTTTGACCGATGACGTCACAAAGGACGGGGTCAAAGTCCAAAACGCGATGAGGTATTGCCCTTACTACTACTATCGTGCTCAATATGAATCACATGTATTTTTGCTGTGCCTACTGCTTTTCACCTCTAGTGTAATGAAATTGTTTCACGAGAAAATCTTTAATCAACACTCAGGCACTTAGCCAAAACGGGTCCTCCCTTCAAGACCAGAACTGAAAAAAAGTATGGAAAGGAAATGAAACTACAAAAAGAAGGATCAGCGTTAAATATTAAAAAGAAAACTACAAGATACTTCTGCTTACTCTTTCGGATCAGGAGTTTTGTATTACTTGGAATATGGTAGCGAGGTAAGCGAGTTATTCTGGGTGAGTCAGGGAATTTGAAATTGCAAGAAAAGTTATGGAATTCTCGGAATCGCTGCTACTTGTCAGGGAGATTTCAAGCTTTCAAAATCATAAGTGCCGTTGTGTAACAGTGTGGACGTTTTAAATCATAACTTGTCGTCATCGCATCCTTGCAGTATAAGTGAAGTTATATAATGAAATAATACATTACATACACAGTAATATTGTGATTAATGAATGGTGTTCATTGAATAATACGCAACTGAAACAAACAGATTCATCTCGGAATGGAGAAATGTTTCTTGCGGCACTACTCACAATTTTACTTGCACAAAGATCTGACAAAGTGGTACTAACTTCTTTCAGTGACAACAAATCTTACGCGTTATGTTGGGTTGCATCTGTTGATTCGTTATCACAACTGCAAGTTACCTGGACCGCAAGTAATAGAATTAGAGTACTTAGGGGAGTGGATACCATTGGGGTTTGTTCTATAAGAAGTCGAAACCAGGAAATTCATTTTTCTAGTATTACAGTATACTGAAGGAAATACTTGTTATAATAATGGTAATACCAAAATTATATAATTTAATGTCCTTTTTCTTTCCTTCTATAACAAATGTAACACACGTGTAAGAATGAGTTTTCTAATTTTAAACGAGAATTTCGCATCACGATTTCAATTATTCGATCATCATGGATCTGATAAAATAACTAATTTACTTTAATATTTCCTGCCCATAATCCCCCGTTCATTGTCGAAATTATGATAATCCCGCCTTTTTTTGCAACTTACGTAAAAATCTTATCTTCTGTTACGGAATATGAAGGATGGGGATGCTAGGACATCTCTGTTTCATTTGGAAATTTAACCAGTCATCAATGCAATCCAAACAGCATTCAGTGAACTCTTGTTATTAACACCAATATACGGTTGTACGTCGCTAGTTGACTTTACATCGACATATTAATTGACTATTGTTTTGCTGTTATTGAGGAAGTTATTGTACTTATAATTTGTAATAAACAGCGGTAGCGATCTTTAGAACCTTCACCCTTTACCAGTTTCACACGCGACGCTTTTAATTTGCTTTGTTACATCAATTGCTTCTCTCAATTGGTTCGACCTCATTGGCTCCTCATAGGCAGACTATTACAAGACATTGGCTATTTGTTTCCTTTAACCACGACACGATGTTGTAACAAGGAAGTAATGAATATAGAAGTAAGTACTATGACCCATGCGGGTCTCCTTTTCGTTCATTTCCCTGACAACGTTAGCAAACTCAGGAACGAGTTTGAGAACTTTGTGTTGAGTCGACGACATGTAGAAACATGAACTTGATCAGTGTCAGTTTTGGGTAATCGACCACGTGTCACCATGATCTCATTCTGACGTCCGAGGGACTGTCAGATGAAAAACCATTGAAAAAGCACGATCTTGGTCTTTGGATCTCAACCACGTCGCGAGACACATCGGAGTCGCCCTGTCTTTGGGTGCGGCACAATACCATGGTTGTTTCCCGGACGAGGTTTCAACATTGTCTTCATCAAGAAAACCCAACCTGCATGTAGCTGGAACTTCTAGGAGAGTGCCTAAACATCAACTACGAGTAAGAAGGAGGAGAATGGAACGACTTTGAGTTAGGGTGAGATTGTTCAAAATTAGTTGGTATTCCTTTGCTCTACCATCTATTCCTTAACGCCCTTATTGCTACCAATTCTCAATGAAAAATGCATTGGTTATTTTCAAACATTGGTTATTTTAACACTAAATCCGTATAGCTTACCCTGTCTAGTGTTGCTCATGGTTCTAGTCGTCTAAAAGTAGTGGTGGAGTCGCCCACATTTAGCCTGCGCTATATTGCTACAAATTTCGTATTGTTATCTCGCAACTCTTATGTGCCTCTCGTTTCTATACCCGCATTCAAGTTGTGTCCCAGCAGTACTATCCAATTTGGAAGGTTTCACTTAAAGCTGTTTGGGCTGCATAGGTATCAGTCAATCACTCAAAGCGTGTTATTAAAAATGAAATGAAACTTTTAATTTAAGTACCGTGATTATGCCGGTTAGGCAAACATATTATTGCATATATATGTTATCGCAAATATATAATTTCCATTTTAGCAAATTGTTTTGAAATGCATTGATTGGGAGTGGAGACAAAACCGATTACAACATGTGACTCAGCGTAAAGGGAAAATAACATCCAGTTTTCATAGCAAGTACAGCTGGATCAAAAAGTCATGATGGTGACACACTTTTGCAGCTGGATCAAAAAGTCATGATGGTGACACACTTTTGTAGAAATTATAGTAATTCTTCTAATTTAACCTTATTATGCCCACCTGGGATCCGTTCGGCTTTACTATATGCATATTTTCCTCTCTTACTGTTTTATGTTCTTACCCAACACTAAGGACATCTCTTGTAAAGAAGTTTTCAATTCACTCATAATAATTTACTCGTACTCTTTCTTGTTTAGAAATTTACATATTATATGAGTATAATCACACCTGCAGTCCGTGCCTACTCCGCTGTTTTTGATACTCTCATATTGCTCAGACAGCTAAATAAAGCTTCCTTATTGGTATTGTTACCAACGACTATCCAACTAAACGGTAAAAACCACCTAACAAGGCGTATTCATTTCTGTGAGTTATATGGTTTAATAAATTTGAGAAGATGGGAACACTGTTTTCGTCTTGTTGCTTTATTACAACTTGGTAATTTCGCTTTCTGGATATATTATACACATATTTTTGAAACAAATAAATTATCGTTAAGAAAATTTTCACTAACTCCATGATATTTTGAACTCTGATTTAATTGTATTTGAATCTCAAAGTTACCAGTGTATATTACTACTGAAATATACAAAAAATGCATTTTAGGTCACAACTACACTGAGAATGTTCAATTGTTTAGTTGCGATAACTCGTCGAAGTCTGCCTGAAGAAAGAGTTCTGTAAATATTAGAAGAAAGTGATAGTATGATAACTGAGGTTGAATCGCACGACAGTCATTATGAGTATGAAGATGAATTGTCTGGTGAAGGGTAAAGACTCAAACTCTCCAGTAAGAACTCCAGTGAGAACGATGTGGACTTTTTCCTGATGAATAACTTCCACAGCGACGTAGTATAACTGCAAACTTGTCACCGCTGCTTAATGGGCGCAGCGGCACCGCTGTCTCCGGTAATGTTTGTTAAAAAGAAGAATGGACAGTATAGATTTATAGAAGACGCAAGATATATAAATAAAAAATTGGTTCCTGACAGTTATCAGGTCCCTCCTATCCAGGATATTTTGACTAATTTGACAGGACGCAAATATCGTTCTAGCGACGTTTCTGGAGCATTCTTTAATATTCCTCTCACTGAAGAATCTTAACCTATTACAGCTTCTTCGATTCCGGGCGTGGGATCATATCATTTTAATTTTCTCCCACAGGAGGTCAAGACTAGTGACTATGAACATACTAGTGGTATGAATAGATTAGTGAAACTCACCTTAGGAGGTCTTCCACAAGATAATATATTTGCCTGTGTTGACGATTATTTTTGGTCTAGTAATAGCTTCAATGAAATTCTGCAGTTAACTCGTATGTTGCTTCAAGGAATAAAAGAAATTGGTTTAAAGCTTTCCCCAGAAAAAAACAAAATTGGAATATTTTTCTTTAGATGTTTTAGGCCACATTGTTAGTAAATATGGTTTGTCTATTTCGAAACGAATAATTAACTCAATTCCCAAATATCAACATCCCAAAACAAACAAACAGGTCAAAAGTTTTTTAAGGATTTGCTTATTTTGTTTGTTCGTATTTACATAATTTTAGTCAATTAGCAAAAGCGTTACTTTCTTTGTTGAAAAAAGACGCTCCTTTTCGTTGGAAGGAAGAACAGGAGACAGCATTCAATAATATCAAACAAGCCATTATTTCAGCACCATGTTTAATAATATATAAGCCTGGTTATCCTCTGTATCTCTATTTTCATGCTAGCAAAGTCGCTCTTTCTGGTCTAATCAAACAACCTCAAAATTCACCTGACGACACAAATCTAGTACCAATTAGTTATTGTAGTCGTGCAACGTCTCCTAGTGAGAGAAAATTACACCTATGTGAGCTTAAATTACTAGCATTACTGTACACATTACGTTCATTCAAGTATTTTCTTTTGGGACGTCATTTTTATTAGAAGACTGATTGTCATATTTTAATTTATTTGAAGCAAACAAAGAATGTAAGTAAAATTTCCAGATGGTTGAATGAAATTGAATCGTATCATTTTACTATTTCACACATTAGTGGCTCCAGTAACAGCCATTTCACGTTTTTCTAACCTCCCGAGAGATTTGAAAGACGAGAAAAACAATCAAGAAGATACAAAAAATTTATTTACTCAGACCACAAATTCATTTTCAATTTTAGATGAATCAAATTTGGCAACAGAACAGCTTAAAAATCTGTTTTTTAAGGATATTTTTCTTTGTTGGAACAGAAAGAAAATAGAAACCTAAAATAGAACGCCAAGCATTATATTTTACTATTAAAGATGGAATTTTGTATAGAAAACAGAAAACTTCTCAAGGTATAAAATTTTTAGTTGCAGTTCCTACTTCTTTGCATTATAAAGTTTTTAATGTTTGTCATACGTCTGCACTGGGATCATCTCATTCTGGCTATTCTAAAACCTATGATATGTTAGTATAAACAGTGTATTTTCCCAACATGAAGAAATATATATATCAGAAGTGTAAAGAATATACGATATGTCAAGTATCGAAATCGAAAATTGGTTCTCCGCATGGTACATTGCTTACGTATCCCTCCGTTCCCCTTTCTATCGAGTGCACATAGATGTAGCTGGGAATTATTCCCCCAATAATATGTTAAATCACAAATATTTGGTAGTTTTAGTAGACAGTTGTACTAGATACACAGTTGCAGATTCCCTTCCTGACGTTACAGCAAGTTCTTTGGCTTCATTTCTTTATCATAAAGTATTTTTAAAGTTTGGAATTTTCTATGAAATTGTCTTAGAAAAAGGCAGTGCATTCACTAAAGGACTATTTAAAGAATTATGTGCAATGATTGGTGCTAACATGCGTTTTGTAAATATACATGAACATTACAGTAATGGTGTTTGTGAAGTTAGTATTATGAACACAGAACAACGATTGAAATCAGCTTTATGTGATAAGGATTTAGGAGAATGGATTGACTTATTACAACCTATAGTTTTTTCGCTTAACGTCACCAAGAATTTATCCTCTCAAATTTCACCATTTGAAATTATTTTGGTTTCAAACCTAGGTTACTTCATTAGGCAATTTTAAATACCCCGTGCCAATATGAAGATAAAGTCATTCGTTTACAGCAATTACAAGAGATTAGAGACAGAGCGTAAGAAAATCTTTATAAACGTCATAAAACATCTAGAAAATTTTTTTGAAAGAGACATACGAAACCTGCTTTTAAAGATGGAGAGAAAGTTTGGATTTTAGACACCACAAGAAGAAAAGGTCACGCCAAAGCATTCAGCGGAAAGTTTTTTGGCCCAGGCATAATTGAACGTGTGGAAAATCTAAATTCATATTTTGTTAAGTATATGACCGCCCGAGGACCTTACAAGATAGATAACACAGCAGTTCAGAGATTGAAGAAGTTTTATGAGAAGGAAAACCCGCAAGAGGAAGACCACCTTAAAGACTCTGACGAAGAGATGCCTATCAACGTCTACACGGAAGACCATACGATGAAAAAGAAGAAGACGAGACGTGAAGACCACCAAGGACCACCAACTGAAGAGATTTTCAACCCCAAGAAACAATCTTTGGAAGAAGAAAATTTCATCCCTTCTCTTCATATTAGGGATGTGATTGCCGAAAATCTACCAACGTGGGAAACTATAGGGAAGAATTCTACATAAGGAAAACCGAAATGTGCTTGTAATACTGTCATCAATCAGAAGAGTAGTATTTATAAAGGCAACATAGTGGACATAAAAGCGGATTCCTTAGTAAATCCGACGAATGAAACCTTAACTCCTTTAGTTGGTGCAGATAAAGCAAATCAAGAAGCAGCTGGATCGGAATTTTTAGAAGAATGTTTGACCATATCATCGTTGAAGCCAGGAGAAGCGAAAATTGACAATGGTTATCGTTTACCAGCTAATTATGTAATTATGACATGTGGACCACGGAATTCAGACAAGGCGAATTTACTAGAAACGTAAAAAGTGATGTTGGAGAATGATCTTTCTACATTTGTATTACCTCACATTTCGACTGGAGCATTTAAATTTCCGAAATTAGAAGCTGCCAAAATTGCCTTTGCTACGACAATAATATTTTTAGAGGAACATTTTGATAACGTAAACCGTGTCGTATTTTGCGTTTATGATTGAGAAAATTGGGATATTTATTAGCGATTACTCCCCATATAGTTTCCCATTGATGAAGAACCTGTTAGTCCGTCTGTCCGCACGTAACATGTATGTGGATTACTTTTCTTGAAGATTGGATTGTGAAAAGGAACACCTTGCAGATGGGTGGATGGAACTTTCTTTTAGCACTGGCCAAGCTTAGAAGTTAGTTTATCTTTGCTTTGAATTGTGCATCCAAATCCACCGGTGGAACACTTCGAAAATTTAGAACACTTTAAAATTTGGATTACTACGAAATTTGGAACACGTTGGTATCTTCAAGAATTGTACCATTTCGTTTATTGGACAGCGTATCACTACAGAAATTTCTTATCTTTTTTTAAATGTGAGTATGTGAAGAATGAAGAAAATCAATGGCACTCACATGGATAGATATTTTGATGGATATATTAAGAAGATGTCTGACGATTGAAGCCAAGACTGCACGACCCATGCTCCATCCGTTTAGATGTCTAGGATTCGATGCCATGATTGATATCCAACATTCTATGCCCGAAGAGGACAAGATTCAAGAAGAAAGAAGATCAAGATAAGAAGATTTTATATGTTAATTAGGGTTGTAAGTTATATGTGGTGAATTGTTCTTTCGTGCTGATTTCATATAGTTTGATTACAGGCAGTATATGGGGCTATAACCATATCTTGGAATTCTTTTCAAGCCAAGGTACGCTTTAAGCCTAAATAACTTAAAGCTTATTTTTCTCAAACTGAAATCAGTACCCTCCTTGTGCAGTCTTACTTTACTATCTTTGGTTAGCTAGATAGTATTACACCGTTTTTTCTTCTTCTCGCATATTAGTCACGTGTGATATTGAAATTATTTTCTGCATTAGATTAACATATATATATATATATATATATATATATATAGGTCTACATTAGATTATATTACATTCATGAAATATTTATTTATTTGAATATGATTGTTTTTCATTATACGTATGTAAGTTTTGATGATCTGTATTAGTGATAATTACATTTAGTATTATTCCTACCTTTCATTTCCCTTCCCTGAGCACTAACGTGACTCCACACTAACGTTTTAAAACACATGTCACTCATAATGATATTATGCAAACTTTAATGTTTATTTTTCTTTTTCTTACTTTCCATCTTCCCAGAGACGCTGTTGTCATGTCTTCAGGTTACCCAGTGAACTATATGAACTGTCTCAGAAACACTCACTCAGCAATTTCCAGTCAAGGATTAATTCAAAACAAACAATATGTTATACAAAAAACTCTTTTATCTTCAACAAACATTTTTTTGGAATTTCTTCAATATTATTATTTTTTGTACTACGGAAAAAATCGTTATTTTGGTTTCGAGGAGGGGGTGTGAAGTAACTGTGTATTGGAAATGAAGTGACTCTGTATTAGAAGTAACTGTGAATGTAATTCATTAAATTCGATTGCTATTAAATTACTTTATTACCGAAAGAAACATGAACTTTTGAAAACTCATTGAAAGAAAACTTTGATTAGAACTGTACATTCTCAGACACCTGTTGTAAATGCATATTTGTTAAATAAACTCGATTAGCTTCCTTCTCTCTTTTCCGCATACCTTCAAGCATAGCCTGAAACTTCCCGATTGATTGGACTCTTAGGTCATCATTCTTAAATTCATCAAAACCACGAGGAACACAGCAACAAGGGGTATTCGACACACGATTAGGATATGTGCAGGATCGACGAGAGAAGCAGATCCCACCATTGGAGGACTACCGACTCCAAGTTCAAAGGATACCATTCTGCCGGTTCATCGCCGCAGATACTTTTGTTAGTTGAGATTAGAGGAATCAAAATGTAGAAGAATATCATCCTAAAACGCATTATTGTGGAGACGCATCACGGAGAGAGTTCGACGCCCCTAGCAGTACAGCAGGATTGAATTCCAGTTGTTGGCTGTTACCAGAACATCCAGGTTCCTTTACGGCAAACCTTTCATCGATCTATATGACCATGACGACACGAGTCTCGGTGGATTTTTCAGGCTAGTGCTCATCCTTTATCTTTCAGTCATAACCTCTTTCTCTCTCTCACCTTTTCCTTACTAGTTATCTTCAAAATTAAAACATTTGAATTTAATTTAAATTCAATCATAATTTTGTTGTTAAGTACCGTCTTGTGCATCAGTTCCATCCCCTATTGTTGCATTATTCTATGAGTACTTTTAGAGATTGTTCTAAGCTACAACTGATGGCACAGCACCGGCACAATACCGGCCAGTTAGAAACCCTACTCGTAAATGAGAATGCACCAAAATGCCTCACCATGCATTTTATAGTTTCTGCAAAATAAGTTTAATGAAGATATTCAGATAAAGCAAGACACTGTGTTATAATTTTCAATTTAACAGTCTACTTTGTGAATTTGTTATATTTTCCACTTATCAATTTCCTGTACGAGAAGAGAATAACGGTTTCTGTGCAAGTTAGAAAGAAAAAAAATACGTTTTTCTCATAAGGATTCAGCTCAAGTAAGAAATAATGAATAAGTTTAATAATAAGAGCCGAGGAGTGATAAACTAACTCAGAAATAATAATTGTAAGTATAAATATAAATATAAAAACAAAAAAAATTAAAACACATTTAATTCTATCATCGTTAAAATAAGATCAATCTAGTGAACCACACGATAGTGTGAACATACCAACCGACACAATAGTGTGAACAAAGTCTTGTTAGAATAATACCCCACAGTATGTGAGATATTATTTTAATATTTCTACTATTTAGACAGTCCACCACATTGTTTTCGTTCTGGCGTCGCCCTTAAGTGTGTACAAACTATAATTTTCGCCTGCATATTTCTGTACAAACAATGCAAAAATGACTGAAATAATTTGTGGTTGAATTGGATATGGTGGGGGCTACCATTTAGACAGACCCCACTTTGTTTCCGTTCTGGCGACGCATCTAACTGTGTACAAACGAAAAGTTCATCTGCACATTTCTGTACAAAAGATGTACAAACGATTACAATTTGTGATTGAATTGGACATGGTGGAGGGCTTACATTTAAACAGACCCCCACTTTGTTTTCGTTCAGGTGGCGGCCCTAGTTGTGTACAAACAAAAACATGCCGTGTACTTTTCTGTACAAACGATGTACAAAGGATTGCGTCAATTTATTACTGAATTGGACATGGTGGGGGCTACCACTTAGAGAGCACCCACTTTGGTTTCGTTCTGGCGGCGCCCCTAATTGTGTACAAACAAACATTTCGTCTGCACATATCTGTACAAATGAAGTACAAACTATTGCGGCAATTTGTGATTGAATTGGACATGTTGATGATGGACTACCACTCAGACAGCCTCCGTTTTATTTTATTTCTGGCGGAGACCCTAATTGTGTACAAACGAAAATTTCAGTGCACATTTCTTTACAAATGATGTACAAACGATTGAGATAGTTTGTGATAGAGTTGGACATAGTCGGGGCATATATTTAGACAGCCCCTACTTTTTTTCGTTCTGGCGGTGCCCCTAATTGTGTACAAACAAAATTTCGCCTTTACATTTCTGTGCAAACAATGTAAAAACGATTTCGACAATTTGTGATTGAACTGGACATGGTGAAGGCAACCATTCAGACAGTCGCCACTTTGATTTCGTTCAGACGGCGCTCCTAAGTGTGAACAAACGAAAATTGCGGCTGCACATTTCTGTGCAAACAATGTACAAACGATTGTGACAATTTGTGATTGAATTGGACATGGTGAAGGGGCTACCACTTAGACAGCCCCCACTTTCTTTTCCTTCTAGCGGCACCCCTAATTGTGTACAAACGAAAATTTCGCCTGCACATTTCTGTAAAAACAATGTACAAACGATTGCGTCAATCTATTATTGAATTGGACATGGTGGGGGCCAGCACTTAGATAGCCCCCAATTTATTTTCGTTCTGGCGACGCCCCTAATTGTGTACAAACGAAAATTGGCCTGAGAATTACTGTACAAACGATGTACAAACGATTGAGATAATTTGTGATTGAATTGGACATGGTGAAGGCTACCATTTAGACAGCCCTCCCACTTTGTTTTCGTTCTGGCGGCGCCCCTAATTGTACACAAACGAAAATTTGGCATGCACATTTCTGTATAAACGACGTGCAAACGATTGCGATAATTTGTGATTGAATTAGACATGGTTGGGACTACCACTTAAACAGCCCCCAATTTGTTTTCGTTCTGGCGGCGCCCCTAATTAAGTAAAATGAAAATTTCGTCTGAATATTTATGTACAACCAAAGTACAAACGTTTTCGTAAATTTGTGATTGAATTGGACATGGTGGGGATCTACTATTCACAACTCCATCGAGAGGAACTACTTCTTGTAGACCTAGAATTGGCCTGACACACTAACATTCGTAACGTCCAAATGGGAAATGTAATATTTAAGTTTTACGTCCTACGATTATTCCGGTTAGGCTAGAGGAAACGGTGAAGATGAGAAATGAATGAAAATGAGAAATGAAGAAAGTGGGAGGAAACGGGAGGAAACCAAATGCACAGTGTTTGTAAAACACAGAGTCCAAACGGCACGACCTGGGATTCAACTAAGGATCCCATACAGTGTATATGAAAACTCTACTACTGACCCACCGCGCGCCTTCGTCCAAATTAGATAATAGAAATGTATGTTGGGTACAAGAAACCTCAAGTTAATGTTTCACCAAAACTTTGTTGTCATTACAGTTGTCTAAGAAAAATCTAAACTCAAAATTTATCATATATGTGATTCCAAAATCACTAAATCCTCTGATATGTATTGAAGCGTAAGAGTTTTATTAGTTCATAAAGTATAATATTTGTGAATTATTTGATCCCTGCATGTAGGTTATAGAACACGCGAAATTTATGGATTAGAATTCATCGAGGAATAAACAAAGATATTTTTCTTCATTTTACCTCAAAAATAGGTAAGTGTGCAACCAGGAAATTTTAAACTTCTCTCCCCCTTGGGAAAGGTGTTTCATAATTTGAAAAAGAATCTTCTTCGTAACTGCATCTAGATATTTTATCCTTGTTCTTCCTCTTCCGGATTTTCTTTCTTCCTTTCCCTTTATCAGCACAGTGCTCTGCTTATCGGAGTGTTTTCTTTTTTCTTATTATCTCCATGACCAGACGTCCTTCTCTAGCTCCGTCTTTAGTACATCTTCATTCCTTTTTATTTTGGTCAATTAGATGCGCAGATTCCGTGCTAACACCACATTTCAAGTATTTACAGTTTGGGTATTTCAGCTTTTCACAATGTCTATGTCTCTGGTCTGTAAAGCGCCAGCTCCAAACCAGAGTCTCAATCACTTACAGCAGTATATGCATTACTTTCCTTATTTTGGGTAATTGGGACATTTGAACCGGGGTCGGAAACCAGTAGTATCTAAGTAATTTGCAAATATGTAATTTCTTTTAAATTTGCCGGCTAACGTGAGGTGCGCGAGGAACGTTCACCGTGACCCGCTTCCACATATCGTAGAGAAATAACATTATATTTTTGTAATGCTGCGTATCTATGTAGGTCACATGATAATGTACAGCTCCAAACCATATACCGTTGCTGTGTTATTGGTTCGAACGTGAAGTAAGGTGTAATGGTCCAAAATCCATTACCACACCTCATAAAGCAGCGTGGCAAAGTCGCAGACTAACATGCTCCTAGGGAGTGATTGCACAGGTGGGAAGAGGTGGAATGAAGAAGGTGTGAGGTGAAGAGAAAACGCGAACTATGACGGATTTCATACCCATGGTCATGCATCCGTCTGGCCAACATTGTGTCGTTGAATGGGTGTGTTTGTTTCAAGGAGGCGGACTCCTTTTGTCAGCATGCCACGCTCTGAGATGTTTATACGATGTTGACTATCAGGTCAACAATGTCAATGAAACTTTGTATGTCACTTGTTCTCCTTGCTTTACTCTCCCATACTTGAACTAATTCGAGGACAAAAGTTATTCCAAAATATTCAAGTTTTACTAGAGATTGAGAAAATTTTGAATAGGATACTGTGATCAACACGATAATCATGGATGTGGTTTACAAGAACGTTCCCTTTAATTTAAATAGAACTTGCCTATTAATGATGGAAAATTTCACAATCTGCAAGCTTTGCTGGTCTTACGAAGCCGCGATGTTCAAACCTACTGTATAGAACTACCAAGGAAGTAACTAGCGGAGTAAAGGAGAATAAAAACGACAAAGGCAGAATACTCTTAATAATATTATTTATCTATTTCTCGTTTTATCTTTTAATAATATTCTTTATTTTAAGAAACCAATCTTATCTTTTTCACTTTTTGCCTGCAACATAATCCTTTTTTCCTCACAAGAAACAAACTTGATTTCTGACATTTTGTATTATTTTACTTACAATAAAACACGTTGATCATAATGTTTTACAAGCTAGTTTCCAATATCATAACAAATATGCAAAGGAAATTTGAAGAATTTTCTACAATTAGTTTAGGAAATAAAATATTTTGAAATGTAAAACTGATTTCTTGAAAAATTAGTAAAAATGGTCATCCATCTTTCACCTGGTCTCCTTATATGTGCTTCTGGTAAACTGGTAACAAAGTAATTAATTGTCAATATCTTCTTGGTTTAGTGTCGTGTGATGTTTCCGTCAAGCTTTGTGTAAACGTTTCATGGTACGTAAACTCTTTTACACCTCATTTTTAAAATTTGTTGGCAACACTAACACAAATCCTTGGGTGAGCAATTGGTTCAAAGTATATTTTCTCTAGTGATTAATTATATTTTGCCATGTTCCACTCTTATACACCCAGTGGTACAAAAAACATCTGCCACATTGTATTTACAATTCGTAGGCAACACTGACCAAGTGGTAGTATCTGGGTTCAAAGTGATATTATTAAACCCTTGCCCAGGTGACGTTGTAGCAATGAGTCAGAACGGAAGATGGGCTTAAAGCGCTTACGGGTGATGCATATAACATTCATTTTTACTTATGTTGAATATACCTTATAAAATACCACATACACCAACGAACTAGCCCTTTGTTAGGTCAGGTTGTGATTTTGCCTGTGAAATGAAAAAGGTTTCGCACTTCTCACGGCAAGAGTTATCAGACGGTGTATATGTTTTATCAGTTTATTTGATGCAGGTATTGAATCATGTCAGTGATTCCCTAGTCAGTGTTCTTATTAAAGAAGAACACTAATTCCTGTAAACTGATGTTCGCCCACTTCGATTTCGTTATTTACAGCAAACTAGTAGAAGAAAATTGTGCTGGTTGATTACACCATTGTGTTTCAATATAGTCCCATCAAAATACATATTCATTTGTGCAGACAATTCGTTGTTTTAATATCATGTTTTGTAACCATTGACAATATTTTAATGGGGACCTGCATTGTAGCTCTCAATAGGCAACAAACATTTGCACGACTAATGTCGGTTTCCAGTTAGAATTGTTTTATCACTGTAGTAATCCAAACGTCCTTTCGTGATTCATCATCCAGAAGAGTTATTTTACATATCGGTAAAAATTGTCGGCTTCACATTTATTACCAGTTTAGTCAACCGTCAAGCACGTGGCTTCTGTTGAAAATACATTCCGCCATTACTACTGCTTACAATTCAAGTTTTATCGCAAAACTGCCTACTCTGTTAGAACTTCAGACTCTTATTTATTGTGCTTCAATTACTCTATCCACACAAAAGAAGAATATGAAATAACTATTGCAATAGAACGTAGTGACTGAACATCGAACTACAGCAATACAAAAATGAGATTTTTTAATCAGTCCATTTTGGAGTTATTTCTATAGCACAACCCACAGTTATACAATGTATACTTTTTGAGCTTCAGTGGTATGTCAAGCATGTGCACCCGCTGTTATTTACACGTGTTCTACGTGAAATAGTTATACAAATTAGCGTTAGTTTATTGCACTTAACGAACATATCATTGGTAACTTTTTTACAAGTATTTATTTAAAGAGTCTACTTACCTAACGCTAGCAGTTAAGGCTGATCCGAAAATTATACAAGTTCCATTTCCTGTACTAAGGTATTGCCTCTCATCACAAACACTTGGAAGCTTTGCTATTACATTGATCGGCTGAAACATCTGTAAATATGCAATGCAAAATAAATCAGATATCCCACTGTAACATTCAATTATAATAGGTTATTTAATTATTCTCCCTGATCAACACTACAAATAATAACATTCAAAAATTGTCATTATATTTTGGTTTTGGATTCACCTAACTTCAGACTGTGTGTACAAAATTCAGTTTCCAAAAGGTTACTATTTTGCTAAAATGATATGTAGCAAATTACCCGACATCCCAAAATTTTCAAGAGACAGTGAACTGTATTTATATCTGCTTCAGATTGATAATTTATGACGCTAATACACCATGATTTATGACGTGTAATATACCATGATTTATCATTAGTGTTTTGACATGTGCTTGTGTCTTATTTCTCAAATAAAATGCATTGTTTCTTGCGTTACAAATCGTGCCTGCAAATATTGAGCCTTATGCAGAGTCCTTTTGACGTCTGATTTAGCCTTACTACGGGATCGACTAATGAATTTGTATCAAAGTTGTGTTCAGAGACTCTGATTAGGACGTAGTATTTGACAAAATTAATCACATGTGAATAATTAATATAGAGCAGAGGCTATTCATTTACCCACGGTTTAGCGTGACACACAACAGTTCATATTTCGTATTTCATGCTTTTTCATTTTTACAGACTACGCATGCGCTCATCTAATTTTCCGTAGTTGCCACATTTATTTCTCTGAACGGATACATTTGGTATATATTAGTTAATCATACCGAAACCAACGTTTTAGTTGTACTCAAATTAGACTCTGAATACCCAAAAGTGCACCTTACTTAAAAAGAGGCTAGTTCCAGTTTGGTATATGACAGCACTAAGTTTAGCTTGGGATGGGATGTTAAAGATGATAAATATAGAATTAGAAATATTAAAAGATTATGATGTGGTGCTGATGATAGAGAAAGGTATAAGAGGTAGAATTTCACAAAGTAGTAAAAGATATGTAAAGCAAACAATAAGTATGTGGAAGGTTACGATGGAAATAAAGAAGGTTCTTACTTAATATACTAGGATGCTAACAACTCATATGGATGAGAAATGAGCAAATACTTACCATTTAAGGGATTTCGATGGCTAAGTGAAGCCGATATAAGGGAAACAGATTTAATAACCTGTTGATTCTGATATTGATTACATATTAGAAGTTGATCGTGACTATCTTAAAGAATTGCATGACTATCACAAAGACTACTCATTAGCACCTCAAAACATGTATCCACCTGGTTCAAAACAATCAATACTGTTGACAACTTTATACAATAAGGAAAATATGTAATTCACTATCGAAACTTAAAACAATATTTATCACTTGGACTAAAACTTAAGAAAATTCATCGTGTAATAAAATTTGAACAAACAGATTGGTTCAAGAATTACATAGATTTAAACACGCAGATGAGAACTAGAGCAACAAATGATTTTTGAGAAAGATTTCTATTAGCTAATGAACAAGTCAGTTTTTTGAAAGACTACGGAAAATATTAGAAAGAGAGTTAACGTTAAACTAGTAAGTGATGAGAAAAAAAATTGAGAAGCTTGTAACAAAACATAAGTATAATAGCACTAAAGCTTTTACGGAAAATTTAGCTTTGTTCACACGAATAAAGTTAAAGTGCAATTTATCAAACCGATTTATGTGGGTATGTCAATTTTAGATTTATCAAAGCGTTTAATGTATGATTTTCACTATTATGTGATGAAACCTATGTATCAAGACAAAATAAAAAAAATTGTTACACAGATACAGATAGTTACCTTTATCAAATTCAAACAAAAGATGTGTTCGGGGACATGAAACATTAAATTGATTACTTCGACACGAGTGATTACTCCAAAGATAACAGGTATAATATACCTCAAACAAAAAAGAAAATACATGGTAAGATAAAAGATTAACTAAAAGGAACAATCATAGAAGAATTTGTTGCTTTATTATAAAAAAATATTCTATTAAATTTGAAAAGGATAAATGTTGTAACAAAGCAAAAGTAGTTAAGAAAAATGTTATAAGTAAATAAATCACATTTAACGATTATATTAATCAGACATTATAAGTACGATTTGTACAGTATAGAAGTAAATAAGTTAGCTTTAAGTTTCGGAAATGATAAGAGATGTGTTCTAAAAGATGGAATACATACCCTGCCATGGGGACATTATAAGATAGAAGAGTTATAGATATAGTTTTACGTTTTCTTATGATTTTAAATTTAATAAAAACTATGCGCAGAGCACCCTTCCCAATCTCTCCCTACTCAATGTTGCTGGTCAAAGATATTTCAAAAATGGGTCGGCCTAGAGTTTTGGCCCAGGAATTAGGTTATTACACTACTCCTTCCTGCTGAGTTTCTCCACCTACTTCCGGTTGTGAAGATTTTTAACAGATTGACCACTGTTATATCTAAATTTTCTTCTAGAAATCACAATTCAAGGAAACAAATAAGATTCAAGAGTTGGAATAAATATTAAATGGTTAGAAAATAATGACATAATTACATAATTTAATAGAGACAAAAAGTACTTCCAATTAGACCAGGAACTGAATATATTAAATAAACTGACTAACCCTTTATAGCTTATAGTATTTATACTCGATAGTCTAATTTCGTTAAATTATAGTAAAGTTCTTTATAGTGGAGATAATACCTTTCCTAATTTATCTTTGTTGTTAGGTGAATTTACTTTCTTAAGGTAGGTTTGCTGGCGTAACCAACCTTTATTACCAATAAAATGCAAACGTATCAGCCGGTAAGTAAAACCAATTCTTAACATATCATAGTTGAGCTTAGACACCAATAGATATCGCTAACGTGCAGCCAAACTGCATATAAAACAATTCTAACGATTTATTTGCAAAGTGAAAACTTTATTGCTTCAATTTAATCATTTTGAATAGGACAAGGTCTGTGATCATACTTAGATTTGAGCATTAATACTCGTACTTGTGAATTTCTACAGCAATATATTGTGGGGATGTAATTGCAATTCATAACTGTATTCTCTCAATTTAAGTTTTGAAACTGTATAATATCGATGAACTGTGTGTTTTTGTGTTTATTATTAAGATAAGGGCCGTACCTATATTTAAATCTGAACATTAATTTGAACATTAAGTTAAATGTAAACAATTCGAATATACAATTAAGCAATATTAACCTATAATATACTGTAAGGCCAAGGTTTCTGAGGGGAAGGGGAACAATTAGCAATAAAAAACCTCTTTTAGCCTTCCCGCTGGTACAATAGCTAGTACAGGCCTGTAGTGAGTGTGGTCTTGGGTTCGATTTCCGCAGTGAGAGCACTGAAATTTAAAAGCACTTCACTTCAGCACTGAAATTTCAGCTTAAACTGTTGGTTCATGCTTCAAATGGCCCCTGTACGGAAAAGAAAATACTTCAGTTTAACGTCCCACGTTATGTTCATTCTACTAAGGGAGGCATGCATTTGATTAAGGCTAATTGATGATTGCATAACTGGTGGAATGAAATTGTATTGAGGAAACGCGATTAACCCGTGAAAACCGAAGGACATAATGTCCACCATAGGGCACATGTTCGGTGATCCAAACAGGGACCCCATGTGCCAAATGTGAGCGCTCTGCCACTGAGCCATCATGCCCTCTTCTGCTACTGATAACTAACACTAAAAAATAAACAAACAAAATGCTAATACAAGTTTCATCAGTGCTACTCAATCTGTAAAAACGCTTAAACAATATAAGTTCGAACTTCTGGCTCAGGTGCGATTCAATAGACCCTGCAAGATTCAACTGCTAAATCAGTAAATTGCTGATGATGATAATTTTCGAGAAGAATTTTTGTATATCTTTTGAAGATACATTGGTATATTTACTTACTATTTACTTATAAAGCTTCATATATAGCTGCTAATTTATTTACACTGTAAGAGATTAATAAAACACTAGAACCTGTTTTAGAAGAAAGAATGTTAGTATTTTATATCAAGTCGTAAAATTCAGTATTCACCTGATATTTTAGCTAAAACCTGTTTAAACGAAAGTGTAATAATAATAATAATAATAATAATAATAATAATAATAATAATAATAATAATAATAATAATAATAAAATAATTGCCATATTTTTATCAGAATTTCAAACTTATTATGGCATAGGCGTCGGAGGACTTCCGCTAGGAAATTAGAGATATCTCTCCAAAAATTTTCGACCCCACAGCGACGATCCGTGGTGGCCGAACTTCCGATTTGAAAGTTATTACTCCCCCAAAATTTGCTAAATCGCCCATATGTGTAATTTGTAAAATTAAGGTGAGTGTAAAAAACACTTTTACGAAAGTAAAAATAATACGTGCGCCAGGGTAGGCGCGAACCACAAACCTTTGGTTTACTAGTTTCCTGTTCTTCTCAGTTGGCCTTGAAGGCGATGGAGTAAACGTCGCTTGTAAAGGCTTAAATCGTTGAGGTATTTCTAATTTGGTTAATCCGAGTGTTCCTGTAACTGTGTAGTTTAGACGAAAACCGTTTGCGATTAGATAAAATACGTTCGCCATGTATTTTTTTAAACAAAATGTCGATCCTCTATTTACTTTAATCCATGGTTCTCCCATATTCACATTCTAATGATCGGTTATATTTGTCATCTAAATTCATAGTTGTACAATTGTACACACTCATCTCAAGATGTTTCGCTTCATGATGTAGAATCAGGGGTTATTCTTCACCACCGTAGCTCAGTTTAGGAACAATTCGTCAGGAAAAATAATATATAACAATAACCGCATGCACATGACTACCGACAGTTCATGTTGCCCCTTCGCGATTCTCCGAGAAGAATCGAAGAATCACGGACCAAAATGAAGTCCTCGCAGCTACGCTGAGGTAAATTATACTCCGACTCTAGATATCTGTTTCGACTCGAGCATACTAGTGGCAGTCGTTCGACGCGTCTCTATAGCTACATCGACATTTATCTCCAAGTGGACCACTAGGTGTTAGCGCCGGTTACCTGTAAGGGTAGTCAATTAATGAATTCGACGTAGTCTTTATTCGAAGTTCTATTTAATCGATTCCGATAGAAATACAAAGAAAAATTATCAGAACATATAGAAGAAAAATGTTACTTTGGTGATACTAGAACTAATCTAAGATTTCTGTATTGTCTGTCTCATAAGTAAATAGCTGTTTTCGGCGGGATAGAATATTTTGCCCCTTACTATGAGATTAAAATCGATACACATTCCTTGCTACCATCTCCCGATTTGACTAACTGCTTTAAAAGTTTTACAAATTCAATCCGTACCCAAATCGATAACTGCGTGATCTCTCTCCTTGCATTTCATACAAGACACTATAGAAATATTCTAAAACTTAACAAAAAGAAGAAAAGGTTCTTTCACAGCATTAAGCTTAGGGTCGGCGCTATATGTTTATAGAGTAGAGGTCTTGTGTACCTTGTTCTTAGCTCATTCGATCCGTGCAGAATTTCCATATCCGCGACTCTGGTTCGAATTCTCGTCCTACACCTTTTTTTTCTTTGATCAGGTAAAACTAGTAAAAAGAAGTAAAGTAGGGGTACAGTTTAAGTATTTGCAACAAGATACTCTGCATAATCTGCAAGTATTTATGTATTTATTTATTGCCAAGCTAACAAGATGAAGTAGAATTCTACAAGCGTAAAATTGTTCTAGATTTGACTATTAATAAAAACTATGAATAGGTTTACAGCTCAAAAATAAATTGAATTCTCTTCTATTGTAGTCCATAACTAGCTATGGTCAAGGAGATGGATTTCAGTTGTTTTGTGCGTGGTCAGCACTTTATCTTCCATCATCTTTATTCCTGGAACTAAATATAAATAATTTTAATTTTCGTTTAGATATAACATACTCACCTTTTGTTCTTAGCGAAACAGAGTATAGAACAAAATTTCATTACTGTATTGCATTTTGTAATACAAACAAATGAGAAATGAAACATTTATACTAGAAAATGTTGAAGGTAATAAACACATATTATGAACAGTTCTACAATAGAAATAAGCCATGGCTTATAATAAAATACATAGCAACGAAGTGCAGGGCGTTTGAAGTTAACAAAAATATTATTCTTCATAGCTGAAATACAAGTTTCATGAAGAGATAGGGAAACTTTATCTTGAGATATGCACCAATAATTTGGCTTCGTATAGAATCGGAAATATGTTAAGAACTTGACATCTTGAAGAACGCAACCCAAGTTTGATGTCCCATGCTTACAATATTGTCGTTACAAACTAACTAATCTGGCAATAAATACCGGGGGCAGTTCACTAAATTTGCGCCTGTTTTCCTTTTTAAAAATGTAAATTAACGTTACTTGCGCTGGATTTTTGGTAAAGGATATTTTTCCTTTACATATAGTTCAAGGAGAACATATAACGTCAACATTTCATTAGCAAATGTTGCAACAGATCAATTTGAATAATGCAAAAATGGTCTACTTTGTATCCTAGAACATATTTTTTTGAAAGTTTTACAGAATGCTTTTTATTATATATATATATATATATATATATATATATATATATATATATATATATATATATTGTCCTGTTTGGTACAAAGGTTTATTTTGAAGAAAATGGTTTGAAGCATTATATCTAGAATATCTGTTATTAGTTGTAGTAGTTAATTTCATTTTAGCGTCCCATTCAGAGGAAAGAATTTATGAAACGGACTTATAGTTTAATATAGGATTCGAAATTCACGAGCCATCGCCGAGAATCGAACTCAGTTTTAGAAAAAATTACCTTAACTCAATCAGTTATTACCTTTTGGTGTTGGAACTTACCCTATAGTTGAGCCTTTTGTGACGGAAAAATTCAAACTCGTGTCCCGTTTTGACCGGAAGAGAACTGGAGACGAAGCGTCTCTTGCACAAAGAGAATTGATATTACATTACGCCTGCTTTCTGCTGGTCTATTGGCTAGCGCATACGTTTTTGGTTCTTGTAGTCTCGTGTTCTATTCCCGTTAAGGGCAAATTAAATTTTCACTTTAATTAGAAAAAAACTGACTTTCATTAATGATCTGTCTCCTTTTGCCTAAAGAAATAACCTTTGAGAAAAGTATAAGGGAAGATATGTTAAAGAATGCACGTGAAAAAGTCTGCTGTAGTGTTTAGAGAAAATAATAGAAAGGGATGAAATAAAATCTTTTGAGAACTGAAACTGAACAATGTGTTCGCATTCATACTTAATTTGCTAGTTTGATATATGAAATTCAATATAATGTAAATAGTACAGAGAAGTTGCTACTTGGCTGTTGATAACATGTAAAATGATAGGTATTGTTAAACATTAAATATAACACCGAATTTTATATCAATTAATAACACAAAAATAAATAACAAGAGAGTAACAATATTATTATTCCATATCTACATAGTGTGTAAATGAAAAATACGTTGTCTATCATAATGAATTTTATTAACAAGGCTAATATGTACCTCAGACTTGATTGTTGTGTGGCCATTTTTATGAAATTTCTTATTTAAAGACGATAGGGGTTAAAGATTTATGCCAAAAATAGAATATCGAACGTTTGTGAGATGAAACTATATATATAAAAACTTATTTAAAACGGGTGTGCTTGTCTCCATGGTGCTTTATCTTTCGGTGTTAAGTCAAAAAGAATTGTAATTTGTATAATTTTTGCTAAATATTTTAGAATGATGTAATCGAGGTTAAATCTTGTCATCATAGCGAAACGGACGAAGAACTTGCAATTATTTTTTTTAACATATTGTTCAGGTAGGTTTCTATAATTCATTAACAGCATATATCATAAGAGAAAAAGATGAACATAAATGACTTATTTTCAAATACGTGAGCCAATCTTCAGTTCTTTACAAAAATCCGATTTTGAGGGAAAATGGAAAAAGCTCTAAATACATGGTCAATATGTAAAAGTGACATCGGGCTTGCCTGTAGTAGAGTGGGGACACTTGCGGGTGTTTTTTTTCCTACTGCGCATGCGCAAACCCTGGACGCTGATTGGCTGGCGCAGGTCACGTGACCCGCCACGCCCCTTGACGCTGATTGGCTGGCCACGCCCCCTTCACGCTGATTGGTCGGTGTAGGCCACGCCCCCTGCCACGCCCCTTGACGCTGATTGGCTGGCGTCGGCCACGCCCCCGGTCACGCTCTTTTACGACCGCCGATT